>NC_054487.1:89668787-89891287 GCF_017639515.1 Carcharodon carcharias | reverse complement strand
GCTGTGGACCTGGAGTCACATGTAGGGCCAGACCGGGTAAGGGTGGTAGATTTCCTTAGTGACATTAGTGACCCAGGCGGGTTTTTATGACAATCCAATAATTTCAATAGTCACCATTACTGAGACTAATTTTTTATTCCAGATTTACTTAATTTAAATTCCTCAAGCTGCCATGGTGGGATTTGAACACATTTTCAGATCATTAATCCAGACTTCTGGATTACTAGTCCAGTAATTTAACCACTATCCTGCCACACCCCTGTGACAATTGCTGGTGACTCACTGAAGATATGTGGGTGAGGGACAATCCTTGACAATTGAGGGCTTGTAGGTTTGTGTGAGCATTGCTCGAGCTGTACCGAGTCTGCTCGCACTGTACCGAGTCTGTTCACACTGTACCGAGTCTGTTCGCGCTGTACCAAGTCTGCTTGCACTGTACCGAGTCTGCTCGCACTGTACTGAGTCTGCTTGCACTGTACCGAGTCTGTTCACACTGTACCGAGTCTGTTCGCGCTGTACCGAGTCTGCTCGCGCTGTACCAAGTCTGCTTGCACTGTACCAAGTCTGCTCGCACTGTACCGAGTCTGTTCGCGCTGTACCGAGTCAGCTCGCACTGTACCAAGTCTGCTCGCACTGTACCGAGTCTGTTCACACTGTACTGAGTCTGTTCGTGCTGTACCGAGTCTGTTCACAGTGTACCAAGTCTGCTCGCGCTGTACCGAGTCAGCTCACAATATACTGAGTCAGTTCGCACTGTACCAAGTTAACTTGTACTCTACCGAGTCTGCTTGTACTGTAGTGAGTCTGCCCGCATTGTACCGTGTCTGCTCGCACTGTAGTGAGTCTGTTCGCGCTGCGCCGTGTCTACTCACACTGTACTGAGTCTGCTCGCATTGTACCGAGTCTGCTCGCACTGTACCGAGTCCATTGGTAATGTACTGAGTTGGCATGTACTGTACCGAGTCTGCTTGCGCTGTACCGAGTCTGCTTGTATTGTACCGAGTCTGCTCGCACTGTACCGAGTCTGCTTGTACTGTACCGAGCAACGCGCCATGTCTCCATTCCAAAGCTGGTTCCATGTTAATTTCTACTCAGATTTATTTTGTGAAACATTCTCCAGCTAAAACACTGTCAGCGTTAAACACCAATGGTGGGCATAAATGCAAGCATCATTTGCAGCTATTTGGTTATGACTTATGGCTGTCAAATGGTTGATGAATTTGTTTTGAAACACAGAGATTTGCACTGGTACTGGGCAATGAAACAACTAGAATTCCTTTAACAGAGGAGAAAGTGAATTTTGGATCACTGTACAGAGTGAATGCTGATCTCGTGTGAAATAAATAACCCTTTGGAACATGATGGTCATTCTCGACCTCCAAGAAGTCATTTGTCTTGCTTTCCCTGCGTGTTTTTACATTGTGGTTTGGGATATGAGGTTTCTCTGAAGTGGGAATACTTGGAGCCATGTACTCCAAATTGTTTCCACATGAAGCAAGATTTGCATTTATATAGCACCTTTGACAATGTCCAAAAGCATTTGCATCCAATGAAGCGAAGTTACCGAAGGAAATGTGGTGACCAATTTTCACACAGTAAGATCCCACAAATATTAATGACTTAATAATCAACTAGCTTGTTTTATAATGTTGGCTATTTGATAACTATTGGTCAGGGCACCAGAGGGAACTCTCGTGCTGTTGTTTGAATTAGTGCCAGGTGATCATTTACATTCACCTCTGGGTCAGGCAGAGCATCACTTCTTTTGGGTGGAATTTTATGGCTCCTCCTACCAGCGGCATTTTCCGGTCTCACCGAAGTCAATGGACTTTTGAACGGCTTGCCGCACTTTATGGCCCCGTCTCTGCTGCGATAGGACTGTAAAATTTCACCGTTGTCTCGTTTGTAAGATGGCACCCCTGACAGTGCAGCACTCCCTCAGTACTGCACTGAAATGTCAGCCTAGATTATGTGCTCAGGCCTTTAGAGTGAGATTTGAACCCACAACCTT
Organism: Carcharodon carcharias; assembly: GCF_017639515.1. Taxonomy (NCBI): domain Eukaryota; kingdom Metazoa; phylum Chordata; class Chondrichthyes; order Lamniformes; family Lamnidae; genus Carcharodon; species Carcharodon carcharias. The sequence goes on along the minus strand of NC_054487.1, from coordinate 89,889,276 downwards.
CTGGCTCAGAAGTAGGAGTGCTGACCACTAACTCTCAGAATGATGTTGACGCAGCCCCATTTATTGCTCATTCCTACAGAGGGCGGTTTTCTTGAAGCAGTGATGAGGCTTCTTGAAGGTGACGGTGGAGAATGCCAGGATTTTAACCCAGTGATAATGAAGGAACTGGTGAACGTGTCCAATTCAGGGTGATGTAGAGGGACCAAGAGCAAAATTCCATTATGTTCTATGTACTGTTCTAAGACTGATGAACTTGTTGTAAACCAGGCGTTGAACTTTTGACCTCTTTAGTGACGGCTGATTACCGTGTACTTACCCACAGACCATCATGCACTGAGAGTTGATGCTGTTTTTGACTTGATGTCCAGCTTTCCTGTTTTGACCCGAGACGATGAGCCCTCCCTTCCCCAGACTTTCATCTGAACAAATAGTCTAATCTTGGAATTGGAATTCCTTGCAATTAATGGCTTGATTGGAACTACATCTTATCTTATTGAGCATCAGGCCAAAGCAAATGGTTCCCATGTGTTTTCCATATCTAAAACTCTTACATTCATTTCGACTCCACTTTGAGCCATTTCTTTTCAATGCTGCATAAACAGGGCTTTGAGGATCCTCAGACTTAGTTGATTAACTTGTTCCTATGTAGCAGCCGTTGATTAACCTGTTTTTTAACCTGATTGATTAACCTGATTAACTTGTTCCTATGTAGCAGCCGTTGATTAACCTGTTTTTTAACCTGATTGATTAACCTGATTAACTTGTTCCTATGTAGCAGCCGTTGATTAACCTGTTTTTTAACCTGATTGATTAACCTGATTAACTTGTTCCTATGTAGCAGCCGTTGATTAACCTGTTTTTTAACCTGATTGATTAACCTGATTAACTTGTTCCTATGTAGCAGCCGTTCATTAACCTGTTCATCATGGGCACGCTTCAGAAATTTGAGTTTTACTCCCCCGCTTAGTCCATGTTTTTTGCTTGAAGTTTGAGAATGGATACAATATAGAGTGGAACCGTTGTGCTGATGGAGGGAAAATGTGAACTTATTCACTTTGGCAGGAAGAATGGAGAAACAGCAAATTATTTAAATGGGGAGAAATAGGGGAACTCGGTGGTACGGAGGGATCTGGGTGTCCTGGTACATGAATCAGGAAATGTTGGAATACAAGTACAGTAAGTAACTAGGAAGGCTAATGGAACATTGTCATTTATTGCAAGAGGAATGGAATATAAAAGAAGGGATGTTTTGCGACAATTGTACAGGGCATTGGTGAGACCACATCTAGAGTGCTGTGTACAGTTTGTGAATCCTTATTTAAGAAAGGATATAAATGCATTAGAAGCCATTCAGAGAAGGTTCACTAGGTTGATTCCTGGGATGAAGGAGTTACCTTAAGAGGAAAGGCCGGACAGGCTGGGCCTGTGTCAGTTGGAGTTTAGAAGATTGAGAGGTGATCTTATTGAAACATATAAGATCCTGAGGGGCCTTGACAGGGTGGATGCTGAGGGGATGTTTCCCCGTGTGGGAGAGACTAGCGGTGGGATTATTTTTTTATTCATTCGTGGGATGTGGGCGTTGCTGGCAAGACCAGCATTTATTGCCCATCCATATTGCCCTTGCTCAGAGGGCATATAAGAGTCATTCCTGTGGGTGTGGAGTCACATGTAGGCCACACCAGGTAAGGATGACAGATTTCCTTCCCTAAAGGACATTAGTGACCCAGATGCATTTTTATGACAATCAACAATGGCTTCATGGTCATCATCAGACTTTTTACATTTCAGATTTTCATTGAATTTAGATTTCATCATCTGCTGTGGCAGCATTTGAACCAGGGTGCCCAGAGCATTACCCTGGGTCTCTGGATTATTAGTCCAGTGACATCAACTGTGCATCCTCCATGGCAACGCCTCTACCAATCAGAGTCCACTTGCCAACCAATCAGCACTCTCTTCTCATACAGTATAAATTGTTGTTCCCTTTACATTTGATATTCTTGTGAATTGCCCTGGTGAGTGCAAGATGAAAAGTTTCACCAAAAAATCTTTTTTCAGTGATATTTCAGGTGGTTTTTTATAAGGAACAGTAATCTGAATGTCACAGAAACACAGAATCACATATTTTTAATGGCACAGAAGGAGGCCATTCAGCCCATTGTGTTTGCACTGGCTCTCCAAATGAACATTATGATTCAGTGTCATTCTCCTGCCTTTTCCCTGTACCCCTGCACATTGTTTCCATTCAAATAATCATCTAATGCCCTCTTGAATTCCTCGATTGAACCTACCTCCACCACACTTCCAGGCCTTGCATTCCAGACCTGAACCACTCGCTGTGTGAAAATATTTTTTCTCACGTCACATTTGCTGCTTCTGCAAATCACTTTAAATCTGTGCCCTCTCGTCCTTGATCATAGAAACATAGAAACTAGGAGCAGGAATAGGCCATTCGGCCCTTCGAGCCTGCTCCGCCATTCAATATGATCATGGCTGATCATCCAACTCAATAACCTGCTCCCGCTTTCTCCCCATATCCTTTGATCCCTTTCGTCCCAAGAGCTATATCTAACTCCTTCTTGAAAACATGCAATGTTTTGGCCTCAACTACTTTCTGTGGTAATGAATTCCACAGGCTCACCACTCTCTGGGTGAAGAAATTTCTCCTCATCTCAGTCCTAAATGGTCTACCCCATATCCTCAGACTGTGACCCCTGGTTCTGGACTCCCCCACCATCGGGAACATCCTTCCTGCATCTCCCTTGTCTAGTCCTGTTAGAATTTTATAGGTTTCTGTGAGATCCCACCTCATTCTTCTAAACTCCAGCAAATATAATCCTAATTGACTCAATCTCTCCTCATATGTCAGTTCCGCCATCCCAGGAATCAGTCGGGTAAACCTTCACTGCACTCTCTCTATAGCAAGTACATCTTTCCTCAGATAAGGAGACCAAAACTGCACACAATTTTCCAGGTGTAGTCTCACCAAGGCCCTGTACAATTGCAGCATGACATCCCTGTTCCTGTACTCGAATCCTCTTGCTATGAAGGCCAACATACCATTTGCCTTCTTTACCGCCTGCTGCACCTACATGTTTACCTTCAGCGACTGGTGTACAAGGACACCCAGGTCTCGTTGCATATTCGCCTCTCAATTTATAGCCATTCAGATAATAATCTGCCTTCCTGTTTTTGCTACCAAAGTGGATAACCTCACATTTATCCACATTATACTGCATCTGCCATGCATTTGCCCACTGACTCAGCTTGTCCAAATCACACTGAAGCATCTCTGCATCCTCCTCACAGCACACCCTCCCACCCAGCTTTGTGTCATCTGCAAATTTGGAGATATTACATTTAATTCCCTCATCTAAATCATGAATATATATTGTGAATAGCTGGGGCACCAGCACCGATCCCTATGGTACCCCACTAGTCACTGCCTGCCATTTGGAAAAAGACCCATTTATTCCTACTCTTTGTTTCCTGTCTGCCAACCAGTTTTCTATCCATCTCAATACACTACTCCCAATTCCGCACTTTAATTTTACATGCCAATCTCTTATGTGGGACTTTGTTGAAAGCCTTCTGAAAGTCCAAATAAACCACATCCACTGGCTCCCCCTCATCAACTCCACTAGTTACATCCTTGAAAAATTCCAGTAGATTTGTCAAGCATGATTTCCCTTTCATAAATCCATGCTGACTCTGTCCGATTCTGCCACTGTTTTCCATGTGCTCAGCTATTAAATCTTTTATAATGGACTCTAGAATTTTTCCCACTACCGATGTCAGGCTGACTGGTCTATAATTCCCTGTTTTATCTCTGCCTCCCTTTTTAAATAGTGGGGTTACATTAGCTACCCTCCAATCTGTAGGAACTGTTCCAGAGTCTATAGAATCTCGGAAGATGACCACCAATGCATCCACTATTTCTAGGGCCACTTCCTTAAGTACTCTGGGATGTAGATTCTCAGGCCCTGGGGATTTATGGGCCTTCAATCCCATCAATTTCCCCAACACCATTTCCCTACTAATACTGATTTCTTTCAGTTCCTCCCTCTCAATAAATCCTGTGTTCCCCAACATCTCTGATATGTTATTAGTGTCTTCCTTTGTGAAGACAGAACCAAAGTATGTATTTAGTTGGTCAGCCATTTCTTTGTTCCCTATTATAAATTCCCCTGTTTCTGGCTGTAAGGGACCTACATTTGTCTTCACTAATCTTTTTCTTTTCACATACCTATAGAAACTTTTACAGTCAGTTTTACTGGATCCTTTTATGAGTGGGAACAGCTTCTCCCTATCTAAGATAAAATCAAAATACTGCAGATGCTGAAAATCTGAAATAAAAACAGAACATTCTGGAAAAACTTATCAGGTCTGATAGCATCTGTGGAGAGAGAAACAGATTTGACATTTCGAGTCCATATGAGCCTTCTTCTGAAGCAAAGTGTTGCAGTCTCCAAGGAGAACAGTCCCAACCTCTCCAATCTATCCTCATAGCTGAAGTTTCTCATCCCTGGAACCCTTATTGTAAACCTCTTCTGCACTCTCTCCAATGTGTCCACATCCTTCCTATAATGCGGCACCCAGAACTGTACACAATACTCCAGCTGAGGTCTAACGACGTCTTATATAAATTCAGCATTACCTCCCTTCTCTTGTATTCTATGCCCCTATTAATAAAGCCCAGGATATATATGCTTTATTAACTGCTCTCTCCACCTGTCCTGCCATCTTCAATGTTCTATGCACATATACACCTAAGTCTATCTGCTCCTGCACCCCCTTCAAAATTTCACCCCTTATTTTATATTGTCTGTCCATGTTCTTTATACCAAAATGCATCACTTCACACTTCTCCATATTGAACTTCATCAGCCACCTATCTGCTCACTCCACCAACTTGTCTATGTCCTCTTGAAGTTTCACACCATCCTGCTCACAGTTCACAATACTCCCAAGCTTTGTTTCATCCGCAAAATTTAAAATTGTCCCCTGCACACCAAGATCTAGATCATTAATATATATCAGAAACAGTAAGGGTCCCAATACTGACCCCAGGGGAACTCCACCACAAATCTTCCACTAGCCTGAAAAAATATCCATTGACCATTACTCTCTGCTTCCTATTTTTCAGCCAATTTTGCATCCACGTTGCTACTGTCCCTTTTATCCCATGAGCAATAACTTTTCTCACAAGCCTGTTGTGTGGCACGGTGTCAAATGGCTTTTCAAAGTCCATGTAAACCACATCAACAGCATTACCCTCATCGACCTTTTGTTACCTCTTCAAAAAACACCAGCAAGTTAGGTAAACACGATTTCCTCTTTAGAAATCCATGCTGGCTCTTCTTTATCAACTCATATTTTTCCATCTGACCATTAATTCTATCCCAAATGATTGTTTCTAGAATCTTGCCCACCACTGAAGTTAAACTGACTGGTCTGTAATTGCTGGGCTTATCCTTACAACCTTTTTTGAACAAGGGTGTAATGTTTGCAATTCTCCAGGCCTCTGGCACCACCCCTGAGTCTAGGGAAGACTGAAAGATTATGGCCAGAGCCCCTGCAATTTCTACTCTCACTTCCTTCAATATCCTTGGATGCAAGTCATCCGATCCTGGTGCCTTCTCAACTTTAAGTACCGACAGTCTGTTCAACACTTCCTCTTTATCAATTTTGAACCCTCCTAGTGACAGAGCTTCCTTGTCTGTCACCCTGGCCTGGGTAGTATCTACCTCCTTGGTAAAGACGGATGCAAAATATTCATTTAATGCCTCAGCCCTGACCCCTTTGTCCATGTGTAAATTCCCTTTTAGGTCCCTAATCGGCCCTACACCTCCTTTTACCTCTCTTTTACTATTTATATGCCTATAGAAAACGTTGAGATTCCCCTTTATGTTGGCTGCCAGTTTTTTCTCATAATCCCTCTTTGCTTCTCTAATATGATTTTTCACCTCCCCTCTGAACCTTCTGTATTCCTCTTGGTTCTCAATTGTATTTTCTACCTGTCATAAGCACACTTTCTCTTCTTTATCTTAATTTCAATCTCCTTTTTCATCCAGGGAGCTCTGGGTTTGTTTGTCCTACCTTTCCCTTTCAATGGAATATACCTTGACTATGCCCGAACCAATTCTTTTTTGAATGTAGCCCATTGTTCAGCTACAAGTTTTCCTGCCAATCTTTCATTTCAGTCTGTCTGGCCCAGCTCCATTCTTGCCCCATCGAAGTCGGCTCTTGTCCAGTTAATTATTTTTACTCTGGATTTCCTATCGTCCTTTTTTATAATCACCCTAAAATACATTGATCACTGTCTCCTAAATACTCTCCCGCTGACAATTGATCTACTTGGCCCACCTCATTTCCAAGAACCAGGTCCAGCAGTGCATCTTTTCTTGTTGGATTTCACACATACTACTGTAGAAAATTCTCCTGAACGCAATCAAGGAGCTTCTGCCCCTTTCCACCCTTTACACTACCACTGTCCCAGTCTACATTGGGGTAATTAAAGTTCCCCATTATAACTACTCTGTAATGCCTGCATCTCTCTCTAATTTCCCTGCAGATTTATTCCTCTACATCTTTCTCACTATTTGATGGTCTATAAACTACACCGAGCAATGTAATTGCTCCCTTTTTGTTCCTTAGCTTTAGCCAAATTGATTCTGCCCTTGAACCCTCTGGGACATCCCCTTTCTCTAGCACTGCAATGCTCTTCTTAACCAATACCGCCACCCCTCCTCCTTTCCTTCCTTTCCTATCTCTTCTGAACACCTTGTACCCGGGAATATTAACACCCAGTCTTGCCCTTCCTTGAGCCAAGTCGGTGTTATCACCACAACATCGTATCTCCATGTGACAATCTGCACCTGTAACTCCCCAATCTTATTTACTATACTGCGTGCATTCACATACATGCATAGTGACCCTGATTTAGATTCTGTTACTTTCTATCTTGCCCTGACTTTACCTCCTAACTTATTATTCTCCATACTAGTGTTATCTGTTTCTCCCAGCATTTTGTGCTCCCTGGTATTCCTCTCTAATATTTTCTCCTGGTTTCCACACCCCTATCGAGTTAGTTTAAAGCCCTCCCAACAGCACTAGCAAGGAACACCAGCTGTAACAGTGAACATATCCCTGGGGCACAATTTTGAGCTTGTTGGTCGGGTGCAGTGGGTGGGCCTGGGAGAAGCTGGGAAACGGACTGAAGCCCCTGATTGGTCCTCAACCGCCATTAACGGCCAGTCAGTGTGAAAGGCTCAGCGCTACTGGGGTGGGAGCAGGGGGAGGGTGAGTACTGAAGTCAGCATGGGCGAGGGGGAGTGCAGAGAGAGCTGTTTCAGGGAACTGAAGGATTTGAAACAATGAAATACAGATTTGAAAACGAGAAAAAAAATGCCCAACTCCAGACTCCCTCACATGAAAATATAGATTATAAAAATTCTGTCCAAACATTTAAATAAAATTAATATCAGGAACCTCACCTGCCTGGCCGATTCACCCACCGGCCGACTGTAACATTAGACAGGCAGCCAATTTCCCAGGTCATACATTAATGGCCTTTATATTAATTGTCCGCTGGTGTGTGTGCGGTGTCATCGGGATGCTCGACTGACATCATCGCGCAATATTTCACGCTTGGGTGTGTCAGGCCGAATGAAAAATCCTGCACTTAGTATACTTTTGTTGAAGATGTAAAACTCAGGAACATCAGTCTTGGACAAGATTTCCTTCTTGGCACTGTCATCCTCAGGAAATGGATTATGTGGTGCCGCTGGAAAAGGGAATTCAGAAATCCATTATTATAACACAACGAGTGCATGACTGAAATAATGAGTTTTGTGGTATTTTCTTCCTATAATTATCACTTACTTTGTATCTGCGCTGCTCTAACAATTCAACACACCCTACCCCAGGAAGGATATCAACACACCCTACCTCAGGAAGGATATCAACACACCCTACCCCAGGAAGGATATCAACACACCGTACCCCAGGAAGGATATCAACACACCCTACCCCAGGAAGGATATCAACACACCGTACCCCAGGAAGGATATCAACACACCCTACCCCAGGAAGGATATCAACACACCCTACCTCAGGAAGGATATCAACACACCCTACCCCAGGAAGGATATCAACACACCGAACCCCAGGAAGCATATCAACACACCGTACCCCAGGAAGGATATCAACACACCCTACCCCAGGAAGCATATCAACACACCCTACCCCAGGAAGGATATCAACACACCGTACCCCAGGAAGGATATCAACATACCCTACCTCAGGAAGGATATCAACACACTCTACCCCAGGAAGGATATCAACATACCCTACCTCAGGAAGGATATCTACCCCAGGAAGGATATCAACACACCCAACCCCAGGAAGGATATCAACGCACCCTACCCCAGGAAGGATATCAATGCACCCTACCCCAGGAAGGATATCAACACACCCTACCCCAGGAAGGATATCAACTCACCGTACCCCAGGAAGGATATCAACACACCCTACCTCAGGAAGGATATCAACATACCCTACCCCAGGAAGGATATCAACACACCATACCTCAGGAAGAATATCAACACACCCTACCCCAGGAAGGATATCAACACACCCTACCCCAGGAAAGATATCAACACACCCTACCCCAGGAAGGATATCAACATACCCTACCCCAGGAAGGATATCAACACACCCTACCCCAGGAAGGATATCAACACACCCTACCCCAGGAAGGATATCAACACACCGTACCCCAGGAAGGATATCAACACACACTACCCCAGGAAGGATATCAACATACCCTACCCCAGGAAGGATATCAACACACCGTACCCCAGGAAGGAAATCAACACACCGTACCCCAGGAAGGAAATCAACACACCGTACCCCAGGAAGGATATCAACACACCCTACCCCAGGAAGGATATCAACATACCTTACCCCAGGAAGGATATCAACACACCCTACCTCAGGAAGGATATCAACATACCCTACCCCAGGAAGGATATCAACACACCCTACCCCAGGAAGGATATCAACATACCCTACCCCAGGAAGGATATCAACATACCCTACCACGGGAAGGATATCAACACACCTTACCCCAGGAAGGATATCAACACACCCTAACTCAGGAAGGATATCAACATACCCTACCCCAGGAAGGATATCAACACACCCTACCCCAGGAAGGATATCAACATACCCTACCCCAGGAAGGAGATCAACACACCCTACCTCAGGAAGGATATCAACACACCCTACCCCAGGAAGGATATCAACACACCCTACCTCAGGAAGGATATCAACGCACCCTACCTCAGGAAGGATATCAACACACCCTACCCCAGGAAGGATATCAACACACCCTACCTCAGGAAGGATATCAACACACCCTACCTCAGGAAGGTATCAACACACCCTACCCCAGGAAGGATATTAACATACCCTACCCTAGGAAGGATATTAACACACTCTACCCCAGGAAGGATATCAACACACCCTACCCCAGGAAGGATATCAACATACCCTACCCCAGGAAGGATATCAACACACCCTACCCCAGGAAGGATATCAACACACCGTACCCCAGGAAGGATATCAACACACCCTACCCCAGGAAGGATATCAACACACCCTACCCCAGGAAGGATATCAACTCACCGTACCCCAGGAAGGATATCAACACACCCTACCTCATGAAGGATATCAACATACCCTACCCCAGGAAGGATATCAACACACGCTATCCCAGGAAGGATATCAACATACCCTACCCCAGGAAGGATATCAACACACCCTATCCCAGGAAGGATATTAACATACCCTACCCCAGGAAGGATATTAACACACCCTACCCCAGGAAGGATATCAACATACCCTACCCCAGGAAGGATATTAACACACCCTACCCCAGGAAGGATATCAACATACCCTACCCCAGGAAGGATATCAACACACCCTGCCCCAGGAAGGATATCAACACACCCTACTCCAGGAAGGATATCAACATACCCTACCTCAGGAAGGATATCAACACACCCTACCCCAGGAAGGATATCAACACACCGTACCCCAGGAAGGATATCAACATACCCTACCTCAGGAAGGATATCAATGCACACTACCCCAGGAAGGATATCAACACACCCTACCCCAGGAAGGATATCAACATACCCTACCCCAGGAAGGATATCAACACACCGTACCCCAGGAAGGATATCAACATACCCCACCCCAGGAAGGATATCAACACACCGTACCCCAGGAAGGATATCAATATACCCTACACCAGGAAGGAAATCAACGCACCCTACCCCAGGAAGGATATCAACACACCCTACCCCAGGAAGGATATCAACACACCCTACCTCAGGAAGGATATCAACACACCCTACCCCAGGAAGGATATCAACACACCCTACCCCAGGAAGGATATCAACATACCCTACCTCAGGAAGGATATTAACACACCGTACCCCAGGAAGGATATCAACATACCCTACCTCAGGAAGGTTATCAACACACTCTACCCCAGGAAGGATATCAACACACCCTACCCCAGGAAGGATATCAACATACCCTACCCCAGGAAGGATATCAACACACAGTACCCCAGGAAGGATATCAACACACCCTACCCCAGGAAGGATATCAACACACCCTACCCCAGGAAGGATATCAACATACCCTACCCCAGGAAGGATATCAACATACCCTACCCCAGGAAGGATATCAACATACCCTACCCCAGGAAGGATATCAACACACCGTACCCCAGGAAGGATAGCTGAAGAGGCAGCTGTAAATATTGATACACATCCACTGATCCCCTGTGAATATTACTGTCACTCTGGATTCTCAGTTCAATTGCTCCATCCCTTTTAAACTTCACTGTAGCTCCTGATGTTGACTGTCCAGGCTCCACAAACAGTTATGCTTGTGTGTCCGCAGCCTGTACTGTGGCCCTTAGTGCATGTGCATTTAGGAAAAAACAGCTAGGAGTAATAAACTGGCTCTTTTTTGATAGTTCTCCACTTCAGTTCCTCCTCCCCCCTCCTCCCCCGGCCTCTCCTATGTCCCTCGGTTGCTCTTTTAAATCTAGCTCGTTGCTCCTTGAACTCATTTGCAGCGTCTACCTTAGTGGCTTTTCCTGGTCATTTATACCTCAATTTTGCTACCTTTGGGCTGAATGATCTTCATACCTCCTGAAGCATTCGAAATGTCTTAGTTTTAACTGGGGCATTTGATATTTGACCTCTTTGCTGGTGAACAATTGACAGATGGATCCAGTTTGTCTGTTCCCTCTTTAAGCTCTTTAAACATGAAATCTTATCTTTCCCAAAGAGAAATTCTATTATTTTCAGCAAGAGATATGAACTTATTTTAGTGTGATTTTGTTTTGTTTCAAAAAGTATGAGTCAGTTTAAAATAATTGATCTTATAGCATTTTGTCCATTGTTAAACTGTATAAACTGTGCTGCACCGGCTGTGGTTTGTCTGCTGCAAGTGTACACCACACATCAGCTGATCTTGAACTGAAGCCTCCAGTCACTGGCCAGAATGAGCTTATAACATTAATATTCAGTGCTGTTGTGATCTTCTCTGCCGCTGTGAGTTTGCTCCTTATTGCTGACTATGCTATCACTGACTGTATCTGCAGATGTGAGGGAAGTGCTCCCCTGCCTATTGCAGGGTCAGTAGATCCAGCCTCTAGACTGACCCACCAGCAAAGCTCCCAGAACCAATTCCGTTTTATTCCTTTGGAGTTATGGTAATAAGTTGACATAAAAAAAAACTGAAGAGTCACCTTCCGATTTAATTTGTCAAAAACCTACTAGTAACTTTTCCAGAGTAAACTGCTTCAAAAATCCAAAGACCAGATTTGCTGTGCTCAGCTTTGAAGTTTCTCTCAGAGAATCAGCCCTTTATCCTGGAGTGCCCAAGAATTAAAACCTATAATCTCCAAGACACTACTGCAAACAATCTGAAACAAAAAAATCATTGCAGCATTAGAAACCTGTTCTTTTTAAAACCTTCTTTGAACACTTTTGTTTTCTAGTTTACTGGTGAGTGGGGTTGGAGGTCCATGTGATAAACCTCCAGGAATATTTCCCACCAGAGCTATTTCTTTGGGAAGTGAGTTTGTTGGCAAGCATACTTTAACTGCACACCTTCCTATGTTCTCATCAATTGCTGTTTGCAATCAATAACGCGGAGAGACTGATGTAAGAATAAACAGTGATGCTTTATTGAGACGTAGGGCAGGGCACCAGATCATACATGCTCACTCAGAAACCTCCAGAACTAGACTTACAGTACCCAGTTGCCCGTGCTGTACAGTGATTCATCAGTGTTGTCACATGATCAGTACACTTGCATTCTCTTAAAGGGACAGGGTACCTTACTTTACCACAGTGACACCTGGTCCTAGAATGAAACAGCAATGAACTGACAGTTATTTTTAAAGTTTCTTTGGAATGGGAAACTTGAGCGTAATCAGCCCAGCACATTCAATGACTCTGTCATTTCCCCTGAAACAGTTAAATTTTGGGACTGATTGATGACATGGAAAACCATACAGATCCAGCACAGAAATTGTTTGGCAGCTAAGAGTCTGAATATTTATAAAGTTTAAATTGTGTGATTTGATGGCTTTTTGCCAATGCTGGTGCAGTGGTGCAGCTGTATCGCAGGGGTGAATTATCAAGACGTGAGGTGTAATGACTTCTCAGGCTCATGAAACTTTCATTTCTCGTTACTCTAATAGTGCCATCTCGTGACCATATGCAAATATATACATGCATAGAAAGATCCAGAATAAACCAGTCTCCCTACCTGGCTCCATGTTGTGCGCATCGGTGATTTTGTCAGGAAAAATATGACTGTTACAGTAAAAAAAAAGCCACAATAAACGAAAAGATGCCAGCATTACAAACTCTTAGTACATTCATTGAGAGATCTCCTACAGTTAGTCCCAAGACTTTAATTCTTAATTCTTAATCAGTCAAGGGAATAGAGCACAGAGGGTGGAAAATCCCACGAAATTAGTGAAAAAGCAAAAACCCAGGAACCTTGCAAGGAAAACAGTATTTAAATAAATTGCAGAATCACTCCCCTCCCCTTTGATTCCCATTATAGATTGGTCACACCCTGGAAAATCTTACATCAAGATGAATCTGAACTTCAGCCATGAGGAACATTATTGAAAATTTAATCAGGAACCTGAGGATCAGGAAACATTTTACCTTTGCTTTGTTTCAAGCATCTGAACATTCCAACAAGCAAATTCTAGCTTTTTATGAATGAACTTGCCAAAGGGAAGTTACAGGATTTGGATGTATTCCAGTGGAAACACAAATCTTTACCACACTGTAAGCATCTCCTTCGGGTGAAATAATTTTGAATCAATTTGGAACAACATGTGTCCAACTTTTCTTTTTTGTGTGTATGTGATTTCAACTACTAAGTTGTAGATTCCTAAGAATTAGGCTATTTTTAAATTAATGTTTTTTTTTTAAATTTGATGGGTTTCCTATCTGCAATTTGAATGATAGACATCATCAAGATGAAACAAATGATATTAAGCTTGCAGCAGGATAAGATCACACACTCCATTGCGGTAAGTGAAGCAATGGCTGAATACGGGCTTGATGCATGGGTCTGACTCTAAAGACTGAACCAGCACCAAGGATACAGATCCCCGACGCTCAGAAACACATAACAAACTGAGTGGACCACAGTAATCATATCATCAGAAAATAACTCCGAAATGGTGCAAAATTGGACAATTTGCACAGAAATGGCACTCACTGGTCTATTTTGTGGCTCTGTGATCACTAGCATAACTATCACTTTAATTAAAAGTTCCTTAGGCAGTGGACGGTTAACCCTTCCCCCACCGTGAAACGAGCTCCAACTCGCTGCCAAAACACCTCGAGAAACTCTGAGGTCACCAATCTGGGTTTTTAGACTAAAGTGCAGATTGCCAATCTTTGTTCTTCCCCTCACCCTTTTCAAGAGTAGATGTCATGATTATTTGACAATTTTGGGAAGATTTGTGTTTTCTACCTGGTGCCACTTGAAGCCTCTCAGTAGCGCATTCACCTCTCGAATCTTAGCAATAACACACTCACCTCTCGAATCTTAGCAATAACACACTCACCTCTCGAATCTTAGCAGTAACACACTCACCTCTCGAATCTTAGCAATAACACACTCACCTCTCGAATCTTAGCAATAACACACTCACCTCTCGAATCTTAGCAATAACACACTCACCTCTCGAATCTTAGCAATAACACACTCACCTCTCGAATCTTAGCAATAACACACTCACCTCTCGAATCTTAGCAATAACACACTCACCTCTCGATCTTAGCAATAACACACTCACCTCTCGTAATCTTAGCACATAACACACTCACCTCTCGAATCTTAGCAATAACACACTCACCTCTCGAATCTTAGCAATAACACACTCACCTCTCGAATCTTAGCAATAACACACTCACCTCTCGAATCTAGCAATAACACACTCACCTCTCGAATCTTAGCAATAACACACTCACCTCTCGAATTCTTAGCAATAACATCACTACTCTCGAATCTTAGCAATAACACATCACTCTCGAATGCTTAGCAATAACACACTCACCTCTCGAATCTTAGCAATAACCACACTCACCTCTTCGAATCTTAGCAATAACACATCACTCTCGAATCTTAGCATAACACACTCACCTCTCGAATCTTAGCAATAACACACTCACCTCTCGAATCTTAGCAATAACACACTCACCTCTCAAATCTTAGCAATAACACACTCACCTCTCGAATCTTAGCAATAACCACTCACCTCTCGAATCTTAGCAATAACACACTCACCTCTCGAATCTTAGCAATAACACACTCACCTCTCGAATCTTAGCAATAACACACTCACCTCTCGAATCTTAGCAATAACACACTCACCTCTCGAATCTTAGCAATAACACACTCACCTCTCGAATCTTAGCAATAACACACTCACCTCTCGAATCTTAGCAATAACACACTCACCTCTCGAATCTTAGCAATAACACACTCACCTCTCGAATCTTAGCAATAACACACTCACCTCTCGAATCTTAGCAATAACACACTCACCTCTCGAATCTTAGCAATAACACACTCACCTCTCGAATCTTAGCAATAACACACTCACCTCTCGAATCTTAGCAATAACACACTCACCTCTCGAATCTTAGCAATAACACACTCACCTCTCGAATCTTAGCAATAACACACTCACCTCTCGAATCTTAGCAATAACACACTCACCTCTCGAATCTTAGCAATAACACACTCACCTCTCGAATCTTAGCAATAACACACTCACCTCTCGAATCTTAGCAATAACACACTCACCTCTCGAATCTTAGCAATAACACACTCACCTCTCGAATCTTAGCAATAACACACTCACCTCTCGAATCTTAGCAATAACACACTCACCTCTCGAATCTTAGCAATAACACACTCACCTCTCGAATCTTAGCAATAACACACTCACCTCTCGAATCTTAGCATAACACACTCACCTCTCGAATCTTAGCATAACACACTCACCTCTCGAATCTTAGCAATAACTCACTCACCTCTCGAATCTTAGCAATAACACACTCACCTCTCGAATCTTAGCAATAACACACTCACCTCTCGAATCTTAGCGGTAACACACTCACCTCTCGAATCTTAGCAATAACACACTCACCTCTCGAATCTTAGCAATAACACACTCACCTCTCGAATCTTAGCGGTAACACACTCACCTCTCGAATCTTAGCGGTAACACACTCACCTCTCGAATCTTAGCAATAACACACTCACCTCTCGAATCTTAGCGGTAACACACTCACCTCTCAATCTTAGCAAGAACACACTCACGCTCTCGAATCTTAGCATAACACACTCACCTCTCGAATCTTAGCAATACACATCACCTCCGAATTCTTAGCGTAATCACACACACCTCTCGAATCATAGCAATAACACACTCACCTCTCGAATCTTACAATAACACACTCACCTCTCGAATCTTAGCAGTAACACACTCACCTCTCGAATCTTAGCAATAACACACTCACCTCTCGAATCTAGCGGTAAACACACTCACCTCTCGAAATCTTAGCATAACACACTCACCTCTCGAATCTTAGCAATAACACACTCACCTCTCGAATCTTAGCCATAACACACTCACCTCTCGAATCTTAGCCATAACACACTCAACTCTCGAATCTTAGCAATAACACACTCACCTCTCGAATCTTAGCGGTAACACACTCACCTCTCGAATCTTAGCAATAACACACTCACCTCTCGAATCTTAGCAATAACACACTCACCTCTCGAATCTTAGGCCATAACACACTCACCTCTCGAATCTTAGCAATAACACACTCACCTCTCGAATCTTAGCAATAACACACTCACCTCTCGAATCTTAGCCATACACACTCACCTCTCGAATCTTAGCAATAACACACTCACCTCTCGAATCTTAGCAATAACACACTCACCTCTCGAATCTTAGCAATAACACACTCACCTCTCGAATCTTAGCAATAACACACTCACCTCTCGAATCTTAGCAATAACACACTCACCTCTCGAATCTTAGCAATAACACACTCACCTCTCGAATCTTAGCAATAACACACTCACCTCTCGAATCTTAGCAATAACACACTCACCTCTCGAATCTTAGCAATAACACACTCACCTCTCGAATCTTAGCAATAACACACTCACCTCTCGAATCTTAGCAATAACACACTCACCTCTCGAATCTTAGCGGTAACACACTCACCTCTCGAATCTTAGCAATAACACACTCACCTCTCGAATCTTAGCAATAACACACTCACCTCTCGAATCTTAGCAATAACACACTCACCTCTCGAATCTTAGCAATAACACACTCACCTCTCGAATCTTAGCCATAACACACTCACCTCTCGAATCTTAGCAATAACACACTCACCTCTCGAATCTTAGCAATAACACACTCACCTCTCGAATCTTAGCAATAACACACTCACCTCTCGAATCTTAGCAGTAACACACTCACTCTCGAATCTTAGCAATAACACACTCACCTCTCGAATCTTAGCAATAACACACTCACCTCTCGAATCTTAGCAATAACACACTCACCTCTCGAATCTTAGCAATAACACACTCACCTCTCGAATCTTAGCAATAACACACTCACCTCTCGAATCTTAGCAATAACACACTCACCTCTCGAATCTTAGCAATAACACACTCACCTCTCGAATCTTAGCAATAACACACTCACCTCTCGAATCTTAGCAATAACACACTCACCTCTCGAATCTTAGCAATAACACACTCACCTCTCGAATCTTAGCAATAACACACTCACCTCTCGAATCTTAGCAATAACACACTCACCTCTCGAATCTTAGCAATAACACACTCACCTCTCGAATCTTAGCAATAACACACTCACCTCTCGAATCTTAGCAATAACACACTCACCTCTCGAATCTTAGCAATAACACACTCACCTCTCGAATCTTAGCAATAACACACTCAACTCTCGAATCTTAGCAATAACACACTCACCTCTCGAATCCTTAGCATAACACACTCACCTCTCGAATCTTAGCGGTAACACACTCACCTCTCGAATCTTAGCAATAACACACTCACCTCTCGAATCTTAGCAATAACACACTCACCTCTCAAATCTTAGCAATAACACACTCACCTCTCGAATCTTAGCAATAACGCAGTCACCTCTCGAATCTTAGCAATAACACACTCACCTCTCAAATCTTAGCAATAACACACTCACCTCTCGAATCTTAGCAATAACACACTCACCTCTCAAATCTTAGCGGTAACACACTCACCTCTCGAATCTTAGCAATAACACACTCACCTCTCGAATCTTAGCAATAACGCATTCACCTCTCGAATCTTAGCAATAACACACTCACCTCTCGAATCTTAGCAATAACACACTCACCTCTCAAATCTTAGCGGTAACACACTCACCTCTCGAATCTTAGCAATAACACACTCACCTCTCGAATCTTAGCATAACACACTCACCTCTCGAATCTTAGCAATAACACACTCACCTCTCGGAATCTTAGCAATAACACACTCACCTCCTCGAATCTTAGCGATAACACACTCACCTCTCGAATCTTAGCATAACACACTCCCTCTCGAATCTTAGCAATAACACACTCACCTCTCGAATCTAAGCAATAACACACTCACCTCTCGAATCTTAGCGAAACACAGCTCACCTCTCGAATCTTAGCAATAACACACTCACTCTCACGAATCTTAGCAATAACACACTCACCTCTCGAATCTTAGCAATAACACACTCACCTCTCGAATCTTAGCAATAACACACTCACCTCTCGAATCTTAGCAATAACACACTCACCTCTCGAATCTTAGCAATAACACACTCACCTCTCGAATCTTAGCAATAACACACTCACCTCTCGAATCTTAGCCATAACACACTCACCTCTCGAATCTTAGCGGTAACACACTCACCTCTCGAATCTTAGCAATAACACACTCACCTCTCGAATCTTAGCAATAACACACTCACCTCTCGAATCTTAGCAATAACACACTCACCTCTCGAATCTTAGCATAACACACTCACCTCTCGAATCTTAGCAATAACACACTCACCTCTCGAATCTTAGCAATAACACACTCACCTCTCGAATCTTAGCAATAACACACTCACCTCTCGAATCTTAGCAATAACACACTCACCTCTCGAATCTTAGCAATAACACACTCACCTCTCGAATCTTAGCAATAACACACTCAACTCTCGAATCTTAGCAATAACACACTCACCTCTCGAATCTTAGCAATAACACCACTCACCTCTCGAATCTTAGCAATAACACACTCACCTCTCGAATCTTAGCAATAACACACTCACCTCTCGAATCTTAGCAATAACACACTCACCTCTCGAATCTTAGCAATAACACACTCACCTCTCGAATCTTAGCAATAACACACTCACCTCTCGAATCTTAGCAATAACACACTCACCTCTCGAATCTTAGCAATAACACACTCACCTCTCGAATCTTAGCAATAACACACTCACCTCTCGTATCTTAGCATAACACACTCACCTCTCGAATCTTAGCAATAACACACTCACCTCTCGAATCTTAGCAATAACACACTCACCTCTCGAATCTTAGCAATAACACACTCACCTCTCGAATCTTAGCAATAACACACTCACCTCTCGAATCTTAGCAATAACCCACTCACCTCTCGAATCTTAGCCATAACACACTCACCTCTCGAATCTTAGCAATAAACCACTCACCTCTCGAATCTTAGCAATAACACACTCACCTCTCGAATCTTAGCCATAACACACTCACCTCTCGAATCTTATAGTAACGACTCACCTCTTCGAATCTTTAGCTGTAACACACTCACCTCTCGAATCTTAGAGGTAACACACTCACCTCTCGAATCTTAGCAATAACGCACTCACCTCTCGAATCTTAGCAATAACACACTCACCTCTCGAATCTTAGCGAATACACACTCACCTCTCGAATCTT
The DNA here is from genome assembly GCF_017639515.1 of Carcharodon carcharias. Lineage (NCBI taxonomy): Eukaryota > Metazoa > Chordata > Chondrichthyes > Lamniformes > Lamnidae > Carcharodon > Carcharodon carcharias. The sequence continues at coordinate 89,869,603 of NC_054487.1, read as the reverse complement.
AGCAATAACACACTCACCTCTCGAATTTAGCAATAACACACTCACCTCTCGAATCTTAGCAATAACACACTCACCTCTCGAATCTTAGCAATAACACACTCACCTCTCGAATCTTAGCAATAACACACTCACCTCTCGAATCTTAGCAATAACACACTCACCTCTCGAATCTTAGCAATAACACACTCACCTCTCGAATCTTAGCAATAACACACTCACCTCTCGAATCTTAGCAATAACACACTCACCTCTCGAATCTTAGCAATAACACACTCACCTCTCGAATCTTAGCAATAACACACTCACCTCTCGAATCTTAGCAATAACACACTCACCTCTCGAATCTTAGCAATAACACACTCACCTCTCGAATCTTAGCAATAACACACTCACCTCTCAAATCTTAGCAATAACACACTCACCTCTCAAATCTTAGCCATAACACACTCACCTCTCGAATCTTAGCAATAACACACTCAACTCTCGAATCTTAGCAATAACACACTCACCTCTCGAATCTTAGCAACAACACACTCACCTCTCGAATCTTAGCGGTAACACACTCACCTCTCGAATCTTAGCAATAACACACTCACCTCTCGAATCTTAGCCATAACACACTCACCTCTCGAATCTTAGCAATAACACACTCACCTCTCGAATCTTAGCCATAACACACTCACCTCTCGAATCTTAGCAATAACACACTCACCTCTCGAAATCTTAGCATAACACACTCACCTCTCGAATCTTAGCAATAACACACTCACCTCTCGAATCTTAGCAATAACACACTCACCTCTCGAATCTTAGCAATAACACACTCACCTCTCGAATCTTAGCAATAACACACTCACCTCTCGAATCTTAGCAATAACACACTCACCTCTCGAATCTTAGCAATAACACACTCAACTCTCGAATCTTAGCAATAACACACTCACCTCTCGAATCTTAGCAATAACACACTCACCTCTCGAATCTTAGCAATAACACACTCACCTCTCGAATCTTAGCAATAACACACTCAACTCTCGAATCTTAGCAATAACACACTCACCTCTCGAATCTTAGCAATAACACACTCACCTCTCGAATCTTAGCAATAACACACTCACCTCTCGGAATCTTAGCAATAACACACTCACCTCTCGAATCTTAGCAATAACACACTCACCTCTCGAATCTTAGCAATAACACACTCACCTCTCGAATCTTAGCAATAACACACTCACCTCTCGAATCTTAGCAATAACACACTCACCTCTCGAATCTTAGCAATAACACACTCACCTCTCGAATCTTAGCAATAACACACTCACCTCTCGAATCTTAGCAATAACACACTCACCTCTCGAATCTTAGCAATAACACACTCACCTCTCGAATCTTAGCCATAACACACTCACCTCTCGAATCTTAGCAATAACACACTCACCTCTCGAATCTTAGCAATAACACACTCACCTCTCGAATCTTAGCCATAACACACTCACCTCTCGAATCTTATAGGTAACGTACTCACCTCTTGAATCTTAGCGGTAACACACTCACATTTGAATCTTAGAGGTAACACACTCACCTCTCGAATCTTAGCAATAACGCACTCACCTCTTGAATCTTAGCAATAACACACTCACCTCTCGAATCTTAGCGGTAACACAATCACCTCTCGAATCTTAGCAATAACACACTCACCTCTCGAATGTTAGCAATAACACACTCAACTCTCGAATCTTAGCAATAACACACTCACCTCTCGAATCTTAGCCATAACACACTCACCTCTCGAATCTTAGCGGTAACACACTCACCTCTCGAATCTTAGCAATAACACACTCACCTCTCGAATCTTAGCAATAACACACTCACCTCTCAAATCTTAGCAATAACACACTCACCTCTCGAATCTTAGCAATAACACAGTCACCTCTCGAATCTTAGCAATAACACACTCACCTCTCAAATCTTAGCAATAACACACTCACCTCTCAAATCTTAGCCATAACACACTCACCTCTCGAATCTTAGCAATAACACACTCAACTCTCGAATCTTAGCAATAACACACTCACCTCTCGAATCTTAGCAACAACACACTCACCTCTCGAATCTTAGCAATAACACACTCACCTCTCGAATCTTAGCCATAACACACTCACCTCTCAAATCTTAGCCATAACACACTCACCTCTCGAATCTTAGCAATAACACACTCACCTCTCGAATCTTAGCCATAACACACTCACCTCTCAAATCTTAGCAATAACACACTCACCTCTCAAATCTTAGCCATAACACACTCACCTCTCGAATCTTAGCAATAACACACTCACCTCTCGAATCTTAGCAACAACACACTCAACTCTCGAATCTTAGCAATAACACACTCACCTCTCGAATCTTAGCAATAACACACTCACCTCTCGAATCTTAGCAATAACACACTCAACTCTCGAATCTTAGCAATAACACACTCACCTCTCGAATCTTAGCAATAACACACTCACCTCTCGAATCTTAGCAATAACACACTCACCTCTCGAATCTTAGCAATAACACACTCAACTCTCGAATCTTAGCAATAACACACTCACCTCTCGAATCTTAGCAATAACACACTCACCTCTCGAATCTTAGCAATAACACACTCACCTCTGGAATCTTAGCAATAACACACTCACCTCTCGAATCTTAGCAATAACACACTCACCTCTCGAATCTTAGCAATAACACACTCACCTCTCGAATCTTAGCAATAACACACTCAACTCTCGAATCTTAGCAATAACACACTCAACTCTCGAATCTTAGCAATAACACACTCACCTCTCGAATCTTAGCCATAACACACTCACCTCTCGAATCTTAGCAATAACACACTCACCTCTCGAATCTTAGCAATAACACACTCACCTCTCGAATCTTAGCCATAACACACTCACCTCTCGAATCTTAGCAATAACACACTCACCTCTCGAATCTTAGCAATAACACACTCACCTCTCGAATCTTAGCCATAACACACTCACCTCTCGAATCTTATAGGTAACGTACTCACCTCTTGAATCTTAGCGGTAACACACTCACATTTTGAATCTTAGAGGTAACACACTCACCTCTCGAATCTTAGCAATAACGCACTCACCTCTTGAATCTTAGCAATAACACACTCACCTCTCGAATCTTAGCGGTAACACAATCACCTCTCGAATCTTAGCAATAACACACTCACCTCTCGAATGTTAGCAATAACACACTCATCTCTCGAATCTTAGCGGTAATGCACTCACCTCTCGAATCTTAGCGGTAACACACTCACCTCTCGAATCTTAGCAATAACACACTCATCTCTCGAATCTTAGCGGCAATGCACTCACCTCTCGAATCTTAGTGGTAACAGACTCACCTCTCGAATCTTAGCAATAACACACTCACCTCTCGAATCTTAGCAATAACACACTCATCTCTCGAATCTTAGCGGTAATGCACTCACCTCTCGAATCTTAGCAATAACACAGTCACCTCTCGAATCTTAGCAACAACACACTCACCTCTCGAATCTTAGTGGTAACACACTCACCTCTCGAATCTTAGCAATAACACAGTCACCTCTTGAATCTTAGCGGTAACACACTCACCTCTCGAATCTTAGCAATAACACAGTCACCTCTTGAATCTTAGCGGTAACACACTCACCTCTCGAATCTGAAGTTTGTTAGCTCGAGGCTAACGCCATGGATTTGACCACATACGTGTGGTGATGCTCCCAGTCCAGTGCTGCAGGAGTGTCTTCATATTTGAGATGAGAATTTAAATTGTGGCTCTGTCTGCACCTTTTTCTCATTGAAGCATTACTTTCTGTCAGCCTGGTTGTTTCCCCTGGCCTTCATCCCCTGTGCCTGGAAACAGCTGCACACCAGGAGAACATTGCTTGATTGACAGCTCTGGCTCTCTGATGTCTGATGACAAATTCACAATGTTTATTTACACAAGTTAAGTGGTTTCAAGGGCTTGTGGTTTCTGTTACTGATACTTTAATGGACCTAGATGATTAACACTTTTATTGCACTGTAGTGAAATGACGTTTTTTTAAATAGTGGAAAGTTGTCAATGAATGACTTTTTTAAAGTTCTTTGTCACACATCCTCCTGTCACTATGGGCCTCATTGGCCCTGTACAGTGTATAGTGGGTCAATGGGCATGGGAACAGAGAAACATGGATAATGGCAGCAGAAGTAGGTCATTCAACCCTTGGAGCCTATTTTGTCATTCAATATGATTGTGGCTGATCCTCTATCTCAACGCAATACTCCTGCTCTCTCCCCATACCCCTTGACGCTTTTAGAATCCAGAAATCTATCTATTTCCTTCTTAAATATATTCAGTAACTGGGCCTTCACAGCCTCTGTGGTAGAGAATTCCATAGGTTCACCACCCTCCTCATCTCAGTCCTAAATGGCCTACCCCATATCCTGAAACTGTGACCCCTTGTTCTAGACCTCCAGCCAGAGGAAACATCATCCCTGCATCCAGTCTGTCTATCCCTGTCAGAATTTTATATGTTTCAATGAGATCTCCTCTCATTCTTCTAAACTCCAGCCCAGAACACCAGCCTAGTCAGCCCAATCTCTCCTCATATGACAATCCTGCCATCCCAGGAATCAGTCTGGTGAACCTTCACTGCACTCCCTCTATGGCAAGTATATCTTTTCCTAGGTAAGGAGACCAAAACTGCACACAATACTCCAGGTGTGTTCTCACCAAGGCCCTGTACAGCTGCAGTAAGACATCCTTGCTCCTGTAATCAAGTCCTCTCACAATAAAGGCCAACATATCATTTGCCTTCTTAACTGCTTGCTGCACCTGCATGCTTGCTTTCAGTGATTGGTGTACAAGGACACCCAGGTCCCTTTGTACATCAACATTTCCCAATCTATCACCATTTAAATAATACTCTGCTATTCTGTTTTTCCTACCAAAGTGGATAACTTCACACTTATCCACGTTTTACTGCACCTGCCATGTATTTGCCCACTCACTCAACTTGTCTAAATTACCTTGAAGCCTCTTGACACCCTCTTCACCACTCACATTCCCACCAAGTTTCGTGTCATCAGCAAACTTGGAAATATTAACATTTGGTTTCCTCATTCAATCTTTGATATATATTCTGAATAGCTGGGGCCCAAGCACTGATCCGTGCAGTATCCCACTAGTCATCGCCTACCACTCCGAAAAAGACCCATTTATTCCTATTCTCTGTTTCCTGTCTGCTAACTAATTCTCAATCCATGCCAACATATTACCCCCAATCCCATATGGACCATGGAGAGCTGGGTAGAGGGGCATATATTCAATGCTATGGTAACCCCCAGGATGTTTTCAGTGATGGTAATGCCATTGATAGTCAAGAAGTGATGGTTAGATTCTCTCTTGTTGCAGATGGTCATTGCCTGGCACTTGTGTGGCGTGAATGTTACTTGCCACTTGTCAGCCCAAGCCTGGATATTGTCCAGGTCTTGCTGCATTTGGACATGGACTGCTTCAGTATCTGAGGAGTCATGAATGGTGTTGAACATTGTGCAATCATCAGTGAACATCCCCACTTCTGACCTTATGATGGAAGGAAGGTCATTGATGAAGCAGCTGAAGATGGTTGATCCTCAGACATTATACTGCCTTGATGTCAAGGGCAGTCACTCTCACCTCACCTCAGGAGTTCAGTTCTTTTGTCCATGTTTGGACCAAGACTGTAATGAGGTCAGGAGCTGAGTGGCCCTGGCAGAACACAAACTTAATATCAAAACAGCATTTGACCCAGTGTGCCACCAAGGAACATTGGCAAAATTGAAATCAATGGTAGTCATGGGGAAAACTCTCCACTGGTTTGAGTCATACCTAGCACAAAGGAGTAATAGAAACATTGCAGCCAGTGAAGTACTGTTGAAGGGTAGTCACTGTAGGAAATGCAGCAGCTAATTTGTACAAAGCAAGATCCCACAAATAGCAATGAGATAGTGGCCAAGTAATCTGTTTTTTGATGTCGGCTGAGAGTTAAATATTGACCAGGGTGTGGTTTTCAATGATGAGCTCAATGTATGTGTTGGAGGAGTGCATGTGTAGCAGGAGGACCCTTGGTGAGGGCTGGACCAGTGGGGAGAGTGGCAGTGGGGAGAGTGGCAGTGGGGAGAGTTATGAGATTTGCTAAGTTTTTATTTGTAGTTCTCATGCAATGATTAGACTTTTGCAGTACAATTGTGTGATGGTATCCTCCCTCCATTAGTCTGGAGGTGGTGGTCATGGTAACACCTGTATCCATTTTTCTTGCAATAAACGGACTTGGAATATTTGCAGTGATGTCAGTTCGATGCTGGAAGCTGATGGATGTTAACAAAGCCAAATGCCTGATGGTGATAAATGCAGTATGGTGCAACCACTAGTCCAAATCCTGCACATGTATGAAACACTGAAATATGAGATGCCTGGTTGAACCGTTCAGCAAGCACAACCTTAGTTTCGTTAAAATGGACACTGGCTAAGAATTCTCCAACAAACTAACAGTATTTCAAGCCAATAGATGTTAATGTGTTCAGCTCTCACTCCCAGCCCTACCTCATTTCCACTGTCTCCGTTCATAGGGAAGACTTGTTGAAAGAGGAAAAGAAAGTTGCATTTACATAGCACCTTTCATGACCCCAGGATGTCCCAAAATGTTTTACAGCCAGTGTAATGCATTTGAAGTGGAGTCATTGTTATAATATTGGAAATGCAGTTGCCAATTTGCACACAGCAAGCTTCCATTTTTTTTTAATCATTCACAGGATGTAGGCTTCACTGGCTGGGCCAGCATTCATTGCCCATCCCTAGCTGCCCTTGAGAAGGTGGTGGTGAGCTGCCTTCTTGAACCGCTGCAGTCCATGTGGTGTAGGTACACCCACAGTGCTGTTAGGGAGGGAGTTCCAGGATTTTGACCCAGCGACAGTGAAGGAACGGCGATATATTTCCAAGTCAGGATGGTGAGTGGCTGGAGGGGAACTTCCAGGCGGTGGTGTCCCATGCATCTGCTACCCTTGTCCTTCTAGATGGTAGTGGTTGTGGGTTTGGAAGGTGCTGTCGAAGGAGCCTTGGTGAGTTGCTGCAGTGCATCTTGTAGATGGTACACACACTGCTGCTACTGTGCGTCAGTGGTGGAGGGAGAAAATGTTTGTGGATGTGGTGCCAATCAAGCGGGCTGCTTTGTCCTGGATGGTATCCAGCTTTTGCAGTGTTGTAGGAGCTGCACTCATCCAGGCAAGTGGGGAGTATTCCATCACACTCCTGACTTGTAGATGGTTGACAGGCTTTGGGGAATCAGGAGGTGATTTACTCATTGCAGGATTCCTAGCACCTGACCTGCTCTTACAGCCACAGTACTTATATGGCTAGTCCAGTTCAATTTCTGGTCAATGGTAACCCCCAGGATGCTGATAGTGGGGGATTCAGTGATGGTAATGCCATTGAACATCAAGGGGCGATGGTTGGATTCTCTCTTGTTGGAGATGGTCATTGCCTGACACTTGTGTGGTGCGAATGTTACTTGCCACTTGTCAGCCCAAACCTGGATATTGTCCAGGTCTTTTTGCATTTGGACAAAGACAGCTTCAGTATCTGAGGAGCCGTGAATGGTGCCGAACATTGTGCAATCATCAGCGAACATCCCACTTCTCACCTTCTGATGGAAGGAAGGTCATTGATGAAGCAGCTGAAGATGGCTGGGCCGACAGCAATGGAATAGTGACCATGATATTGGTTTTAAGAGTTTGTTGAAGGATAAATCTTGATCAGGGAGGCAGAGCGAACACCCCTGCTCATATTCAAAATAGGGTTATAAGATATTTTATATCTTTGAGGACAGACAGGGCTTTGATTTAATGTCTCATCTGGAGAACAGCACCTTCGACAGTGAAGGACTCCCTCATTACTGACAGCGGTGTTTAAAATCAGGAGGTGTTTAGATAGAGTAAATGGATAAACACTTTCCAATGGCTGAAACATCAAGAACCAATGGGCACTAAGTTACAGCGTTTGGCAAAAGGACCATTATCAACATGAGGAAAAACCTTTTTATACAACGAGAGATTAGGATTTGGAATACTTTTTCTGATAAGGTGGTGGAGGCAGATTCAGTCTTGGTCTGCAAAAGGGAATTGGATGAATGCTTGAAGGAAAATAAATTTGAGGAAAATGGGAGGATAACTGGATTGCTTTACAGAAGGGCTGACACAGACTCAGTGAGCTGAATGGCCTCCCTTTGTGCTCCTGCTTGTTCTATAATCACTCGCTGGGAATGCCAGCCTCGATTTTTTGCTGAAATCTCTGAAGCAGGACTTGGGCCCACACAATCGGACTCGGAGGTGTGAGTGTGACTCACTGAACCAGCTGAATGTATTGGTAGGTAAGTGGCCAACTGATTGCTCAGGGTGGTGAGTATAGTGTAATGCCACCGCAATCAGAGGCAATATTGATCCTCTTTATGGTTTGAAAATAAAGAAAGATGCTAATCAGCCTGCCAAGAAAGCTGATTCATCTTTCGAATTAGGGTTTAATTCAACTCAGACTTGCCTTGTTTACCGAGATGCCTTGGGTTAGCAGCTGTGCTGGAGAATGATAGATGCACTCACACGGACAATAGAAAAATATTTTTTTCTCTTATTTTAAAGGTTTGCATCAACAAAGGTAATTGTGAAACCATTTTTCAAGTGAACTCAAGGTTAAAACCGGCCGGTGGACTTCAACTTATCAGCCCAGGCACAGCCTGAAAACTCCATAATGACAGAAAACTGAATTCTGCAGGCAGAGTGAGACTGTTCAGCTCATTGGCTGTTTGAAATAGCTATCCAATTAATTACGCTCTCCTGCTCTCTCCCCATCACCCTGCAATTCTTTCCTTTTCAAGTGTTTATCCAATTCCCTTTTGAAAGTTATTATTGAAGCTGTTTCCACTGCCCTTTCAGGCAGCGCGTTCCCAATCACAACAACTCGCTGAGTAAAGATTTTTCCCTCATCTCCCCTCTCGTTCTCCTGCTGATTATCTTAAACCTGTGTTCTCTGGTTATTGACCCTGCTACTAATGGAAAGGGCTTCTCCATACTTACTCTATTCAAAGTATCAGCTGGTGCTCAGTTCATAGCAGTCTCACCTCTGAATCTCCAGGTTCAAGCCCCATTCCTGCTTTGAGCACAAAACTAAAGGCTGATACTGGAGTGCTGCACCGTTGGAGGTTGGCATTTTAACAATGACTACACTTCAAAGCTACTGTAAAGTCTTTTGAGGCATCGTTGATTGTAAAAGTGCAAGTCTTTTTTTCTTTTTCTCTTTTTTCTCTGTCAAAATCTCTCATGATTTTGAATACCTCTACAAATCGCCCCCTTAACCTTTTCTGTTCTAGGGAGAACAATCCCAGCTTCTCTAGTCTCTCCACAGAACTGAAAACCCCCCCATCCTTGGGGTCAGTCCTGGTAAAACTCCTCCGCACTCTCTCCAAGATCCCTCTGAAAGGACGAGTCCAGAATTGGACACAATCCACCTGCTTAATACACAAGAGAAGGTTCCAAGAGCGGGATTTCTGCTGCTCTGTTTAAACATTACTGGATGAAGGCTGCTCCTCAAATTCTGAAAAAAAACTTTGGGAAGTGTTAAACCTAACCCTTTGTGGCTCAGGTCAGAATGTGAGCATGGGGACTGACCCACAATCTATCCAATATCAGCAGCCTGTGGTAATCCTTCGTTTGGGGAACATGTGCTCACAGAATTAAAATGCTTTGTTAGGATGGAAAAATCCTATGAATAAAAACATTGAAGTAGCAGCTTGCTGAGAAATTACTTTGCTCCTTTTGGATGTTGTGGGAAATACAGATGGAATACCAGAGCAATGAGATATGTTTCTGCATGTGTGTAAAGTAAAATTAATGTTCTGCGACTTATGCAAAGCTGTCTGGTGTGCGATAAAACATCCAAGTGGAACACATTTTTAATTTCCACGCGATACCCATGCCAGCTCAGCTCAGTTGGCAGAGCCCTTGCCTCTCTGAGTCAGAAGGACGTGGGCTTCAGTGTCACGCAGAGTGTTTGAGATTATCCCTGTTCACTGCCAAGCCCAGTGTGGAGGGGAGGCAAGCTGAGGGGTTGATGTGTGTTGAGAGAGACAGGTCTTCCTTAGAGGAGACATTGAGGCGTCGAATGTGTCCGCCCTTGTTTCAGATCAATGTCAAAGGTCGTGTGGGAATGACTGAAAGGAGAACAGGTTGAAAACCAAGATCACCCAGTATCCTCGCTAATGTCATTCCTTAAACTAATGTCACCAAAACTGGGAGTGCTGCTGCAGTCTGACTTTCCATGATGTCTGTGTTAATCATTTCCTGCTTCTGTCTTTAAAACCCATAATGGCTCCCAGAAACCCCTCAGCCTCTATTCTGGCTGACACCACTATTAAACAAGTGTGTTCCCCCATTTCTTCCAGCGTGTAAGATACTGAATTCCACTGCCTGCGGCTTCATTAGACTCTGTTGCTACTCTCCCCTCCCCTGTCTCTTCAAGTTTGGTATTATCTGCAGGTTTGACCAAGTTGCCTTGTGTTTCTGCAGGTTTTGTGTTTCAGGGGCCAGGATTTGACAACCACTCCCACCCGGCGGGTTATTATAGTCCTGCTGAACTGAGTGGAGATTTATCTGGTCCATCACATCCTCCAGGGGAGAAGCATTGCTGTGGGGCTGTAAAATCCTGACCAGGGGCTTTTAATGCACAATCAGATGGACCTTCACTTGATGATTCCTCTCTGAACAATGGCTAACGTAAGGAGTTCTGTGGAGGTGGACATTGGTGCATGAATGCATGACTCATGCAGTGTTGGTTAGTGCTCAAATATGTTGCACCAGCTGGCACTGTGATTCAGATCTGATTAAAGTTGGCAATTGGCAGATATTCCAAAGGCATGAACCTTTCCAATGTGTTCATGACATCATTAGGAATACTATCTTGGAATGCTGAACTAGAAGTGTGAGAGTGTGGAACTAAAGCATCCAGAGGAATGACTGATGCTTCTTTCAGTTACCTCAGTCTCCCTGTGTCATCTGCTGAATAACCACTCTATCCTAATGGCCCCATGAGCGATGGGTCCAAGTCTGCAGATGACATAAAGAGTGATGGCATTGTCTGTAATGTAGAAAGGAGGAAAACGTTACAAAGTGATTTTGATAGATTAAGTGAGTGGATAAACTATGACTGATTAGATTTCAACATCAGTAAGTGTGAGGTTATCCACTTTGAATCAAAAATGGATAGATCCAAACACTATTTAAATGGTGGAAAGCTGGGAATGGTGACGGTCCAAAGAGATTTAGGAATCTCACAGCATCACAGAATCACAGAATTGTTACAGTGTAGAAGGAGGCCATTCAGCTCCTCATGTCTGCACTGGCTCTCTGAGCATTTTAACTTAGAACCAATCTCCTGCCTTTTCCCCGCAACCCTGCCCATTGTTTCCATTTAAATAATCATCCGATGCCCTCTTGAATGCCTCAGTTGAACCTGCCTCCCCCTCACTCCCAGGACGTGCATTCTAAACCCTAACCACTCGCTATGTGAAAAAGTTTTTTCTCATCTCACATTTGCTTCTTTTGCAAATCACTTTAAATCTGTGCTCTCTGGTTCTCAATCCATTTACAAGCAGGAACAGTTTCTCCCTAGCAACCCTGTCCAGGCCCCTCATGATTTTGAAAACTTCCATCAAGTTTCCTCTTAGCCTTCTCCTCTCCAAGAGAAACAGTCCCAACTTCTCCAATCTTTCCTCATAACTGAAGTGTCTCATCCCTGGAACCATTGTCGTAAACCTTTTCTGCACTGTCTCCGATGCATTCACATCCTTCCTATATGTGGTGCCTAGAACTGTACATAATACTCCAGCTGAGGTCTAACCAGTGTCTTATATAAATTCATTATAACCTTCCTGCTCTTGCACTCTATGCTCCTATTAATGAAGCCTGGAATACTGTATGCTTCAGAAACAGCTTTCTCTACCTGTCCTGCCACCTTTAATGACTTATGTACATTTACACCCAGGTCCCTCTGGTCCTACACACCCTTTAGAATAGTATCCTTTATTTTATACTGTCTCTCCATGTTCTTTATACCAAAGTATATCACCTCACACTTCTCCACATTGAACTTCATCGGCCACCTATCTGCCCATTCCACCAATGTGTCAATGTCTTTTTGTAGTCCTACGCTGTCCTCCTCAATTCTCACTAGTTTTATGTTGTCTGCAAACTTTGAAATTGTCCCCTGCACATCAAGATCTAGATTTATATATATCAGGAAAGAAAGGGCCCCAATACCGACCCCTGGGGAACTCCACTACAAACCTTCTTCTAGCCCAAAAAATACCCATTAACTCTCTGTTCTGGCAGCCAGTTTTGTATCCACATTGCTACTGTCCTTTTTATTCATGACTTATAACTTTCCTCACAAGCCTGTTGTGTGGCACTGTATCAAATGCCTTCTGAAAGTCCATTTACACCACATCAATGATAAGGAGAGACTGTTCCCATTGGTGGAAAGATCGAGAATGAGAGGGCAAAGATTTAAGGTAATTGGAATAAAAAGCAATGAAGACATGAGGAAAAGCTTCTTCACGCAGTGAGTGGTGGTTAGGATCTGGAATGCACTGCCCAAGAATGTGGTAGAAGAAGATTCAATTGACACTTTCAAAAGGGAATTGGATCATTATCTGGAAAGAAAAAAATATTACAGGGAGCTACAGGGAAAAGGTGGGGAAGTGGGACTAACTGAGTTGCTCTTGCAGAGAGTTGGCATAGACATGATGGGCTGAATGGCCTTCTCTGTGCTGTAATTATTTTATGAGTTTTACAGCACAAGAGAATCCCCCTGTTCTCCTTTAAATAATGCCATGGAACCTTTTAATTTCACCTGAGCAGGCAGGCAGGTGAGGTCTTGGTTTAATGTCTCACCTGAAAGATGGCACCTCCTGATGAGGCAGCACTCCATCAGTGCCACACGGCAGCGCTGGTCTGGGTTAGTGCTCTAATTCTTGGAGTGGGGTTTGAATCTTCTGACGGAAAGGTTGGAGTGTCACCAAGCAGTCAAGGCTGACAGTTAATGGCTTTGCAGACCCTTTCTGCTTTCAGGAATGGCATTACCTGTGGAATTCTTCTGCCTCTCTCAGTTGGCTATATTGTTATTCCTTTAGTCATCTCCGTTTGAGTTGTGTAGCTGCAGCTATTTCCTGTGTGTTGTGTGAGGTGCAGCGCTTTCGACAGTATACTTTAAAAGATGTGGGACAGAGGAGGAAATGTTGGTAAATTGCCTCTGTTTTATGTGGACAGAATGCTGCTGTTCATTTGAATTCTCTGATAGTCTGATTTCTCCCAGCCTCACCAAGGTGCATGATTAATGTATCCTGACCTGCACTGGGTTCTTTCATTGCAGGTTGGTAATTACTTGATATTGGAAAGTATTTTCTTTTGCTTGTCTCTGGTTGGGTTCCACCTTCGAACTTGCATTTGCTTTTTTGCAAAATATATCATTTCACAGAGTTACATAATTTAAGAAAACTTCAATTTCAAGCCAAATCCTCTACATGTATGTGATCATTTACATATGTGTGACCTTGGCCCAACCCCCTTCAGCTGCTTCATCAATGACCTTTCTTCCATCATAAGGTCAGAAGTGGGGATGTTCGCTGATGATTGCACAATGTTCAGCACCATTCACGACTCCTCAGATACTGAAGCAGTCCATGTCCAAATGCAGCAAGACCTGGACAATATCCAGGTTTGGGCTGACAAGTGGCAAGTAACATTCACACCACACAAGTGCCAGGCAATGACCATCTTCAACAAGAGAGAATCCAACCATCGTCCCTTGACATTCAATGGCATTACCATCACTGAATCCCCCATTATCAACATCCTGGGGGTTACCATTGACCAGGAATTGAACTAGCCATAGAAATACTGTGGCTACGAGAGCAGGTCAGAAGCTAGGAGTCCTGCAGTGAGTTACATACCTCCTAACTCCCCAAAGCCTGTCCACCATCAACAAGCACAAGTCAGGAGTGTGATGGAATACTCCCCACTTGCCTAGATGAGTGCAGCTCCCACAACACTCAAGTAGCTTGACACCATCCAGGACAAAACTACCTGCTTGGTTGGCACCCCAACTACAAACGTTCAGACTCTCGACCATCGATGCACAGTAGCAGCAGTGTGTACCATCTACAAGATGCACTGCAGAAACTCACCAAGGCTATGGGCCAAGTGCTAGCAAATGGGATTAGTAGGTAGGTCAGGTGTTTCTCACGTGTCGGTGCAGACTCGATGGGCCGAAGGGCCTCTTCTGCACTGTGTGATTCTGTGATTCTGTGAAGTATCCTTAGACAGCACCTTCCAAACCCACAACCTCTACCATCTAGAAGGGCAGCAGATAGATGGGAACACCACCACTGCAAGTTCCCCTCCAAGGCAATCAGCATCCTGACTTGGAAATATATCGCCGTTCCTTCACTGTTGGTGGGTAAAAATCCTGGAAGTCCCTTCCTAACAGCACTGTGGGTGTACCTACATCATGCAGACTGCAGCAGTTCAAGAAGGCGGCTCACCACCACCTTCTCAAGGGCAATTAGGGATGGGCAACAAATGCTGGCTAAGCCTGTGAAGCTCACATCCCATGACCAGTCAGTTTGACTTCAGTGATGGGGAAGCTTCTTGAAACAATTATTCAGGATAGAATTAATAGTCACATAGAAAAATGTGAGTTGATTAAGAAGAGCCAGCATAGACTTCTAAATGGGAAGTTATGTTTAACTAACGTGCTGGAGTTTTTTGAGGAGGTAACAGAGAGGATTGATGAGGGTAATGCTGTTGATGTGGTGTACATGAATTTCCAAAATGCATTTGACACAGTGCCACATAACATTCTTGTGAGAAATGTTATTGTTCATGGAATAAAAGAGACAGTAGCAACATCAATACAAGATTGGCTGAGTAATAGGAGGCAGAGAGTAATGGTCAATGTGTAATTTTCAGGCTGGAGGAAGGTTTGTAGTGGAGTTCCCCAGGGGTCAGTATTGGGACCCTTGCTTTTCCTGATATATATTAATGACCTAGATCTTGGTGTGAAAGAAACAATTTCAAATTGTGGATCATACGAAACTGGGACAAGAGAAGTTGGTAGAGCGGGCAGATAGGTGGCACATGAATTTTAATGTGGGGAAGTGTGAGTCGGTGCATTTTGGTAGGAAGAACATGGACAGGCAATATAAAATAAAGGGCACTGTTCTAAAGGGAGTGCAGGAGCAGAGGGACTTGAGTGTATATGTACATAAATCATTGAAGGTGGCAGTACAGGTGGAGAGAGCAGTTAATACAGCATATAGTTTCCTGGGCTTTATTAATTGGGGCATAGAATACAAGAGCAAGGAGGTTATGTTGAACCATTCGGCCCATCGTGTCTACACCGGCTCTCCAAATGAACATTAAGATTTAGCATTAGCTTGTCCTCAGCTGGAGTATTGTGTACAGTTCTGGGCGCCACACTATAGGAAGAATGTGAATGCATTGGCGAGAGTGCAGAAGAGGTTTACGAGAATGGTTCCAGGGAGAGAAACTTCAGTTATGAGGATAGATTGGAGAAATTGGGATTGCTGTCTTTGGAGAGAAGGCTAAGAGGTCATTAGATGATTATTTGAATAGAAACAATGTGCAGGTTTACAGGGAGAAGGCAGGAGAATGGCACTAAGTCATGATGGTCATTTGGAGAACTGGTGCAGACACGATGGGCCGAATGGTTCCTTCTACGCTGTAACATTCTGTGTGTTATGACATAGCCAATGGTAAAGGCTGAGTTGTTCAAATGCCAGAGGGAAACTTGAAATAACTGTCATAATCCATTTTTGCAATTTGTAATTTTAAGATGCAGACTTTGAATTCAGCAGGAATAAGACCACTAAGTCTTGTAGTTTTTATATAAAACTAAATTAAACATTCATTAATTTAACAACAAATTAAAAACATACTCAAATTGCTACTCTAATAGCTTTTTAACTAATCCCCAAATTAATCACCCCCAGGCAAATCTCTATTAAGGCAACAGTAACCCATAGACTTTAAATAGACACCAGGCAAAGCGCAGTTGATCTTACGAATTCCAAATGAGGATCTTTTGCAAGTTGGTTGGAGGCATACAGGCTGGTTAGGTCTTAAATGCCTCTCCCTTACACACAAAAACTCCTTTCTTTATATAGCTAGCTTTCTCCTTGAATGTAAATTTTCCATTTATCACTAGGTCTTTTGAACTTCAGGTCTTCTAACAATAAAACCCCTTTCATTGCACCAATTCTATTAGTAAGCTGAAAAAATAAACACACTGTCTGGCTACTTCTAGCTAGGTGCAAGATTTTACTGCAGTCTTGAATGGTTTATTCAACAAATGCAAATGAACACTTTACCTTACTGTTCTCCTCACTATTCAATTAACATTCCAAAACTACTATACATCAAAGCACCCAGACTAGCTGGCTTTAATCCAATTAAGAAACACACAAACACACACCTAGATACAGACTCCAACTAGAATTCTATTTAAAAAAAAATTCCAATAACATTATACACGTTAATAGCTCTTCATGACACCCCCCTCCTTATCGAAAAATGAACCATCATAATTTTAAAAGGCACTTCATTTTTAATAACCCATCTTACACTATCTCCTATACTTATTACACTATTACATTACCAGATGCATGCATTAACATAATATATATATACACAAGTCCTTGGTATCAATGGAAATCATCCCAGTTCAGTGTTCAGGTTTTAAAATGTCCAAGTTTCCCTTTAAACTTCAAACTCTTGATAACACATCTGCAATCAGATTTTCTGGTACAGATACATGTATTATCTGTAGGTCAAATGATTGCAGTAATAAACTCCATCTGAAAAGCCTTGCACTTTGTTTCAAAATTTGTCCAGAAACTTTAAGGTATTGTGGTCTGTATAAACAATTGTTTCTGACAAATTGTTTGCCACGTAGATTTCAAAATGCAGCAATGCTAACACCAAACCCAATGTCTCCTTTTCATTCATTGAATATCTTCTCTGTTGTACATTCAGCTTCCGTGAAAAATCTCCAATTGGGTTTTCAATTCCAGTCTCATCTTCTTGTAACAGTACAGTCCCAATGCCGAGATCACTTGCGTCTATGGCCAACTTAAATTGCTTGGCATAATTGGGTACTGCCAAAATTGGTATCGTAGTTAATATAGTTTTCAAACTATCGAATAACTTGTGACACTCCAGTGTCCACTGAAGTGTCTTGTTCTTTTTTAATAGTTCAGTCAGTGGAGCAACCACTTGGCTAAACTTTGGTACAAATTTCCAGTAAAACCCACTCATGCCCAGAAGTCTCAAAACTTCTCGTTTTGTTGTAGGCACTGGGAAATCCATGATAGCTTTGACGTTTACATTTCTCAGAGCCGTCTTACCATGTCCAATGGTATGGCCTAAATATGTAACTTGTGCTTTTGGAAATTCACTTTTAGCCAAGTCCATCGCCAAATTAGCTTCTTGTAACTGAGAAAATAATTCTTCCAGGTGCTGTAAATGCTCATCCCATGCCTGGCTGAAAACTATCAAGTCATCAATACAAACAGCAGAATTGCTTAGACCTGCAATTACTTTGTTTGTCAGTCTTTGAAATGTCACAGGTACATTGTTCATACCAAATGGCATGACTTTAAACTGATATAGTTCATCTGGCGTCACAAAAGCTGATATCTCTTTTGCTCTTTCTGATAACGATACTTGCCAATATCCTTTTAGTGAGTCAATCTTTGTGATAAATTTTGATTGTCCTACTTTCTCAATTCAATCTTCCAACTGTGGTAGGGGATATGAATCTGCTTTTGTCACCGTATTCATGTTTTGATAGTCCACACACAATGTTTGTGTTCTATCCGGTTTCGGTACCAGTACAATATGCGAACTCCAGTTACTGCAACTGGACTCAATGGTATCATTTTGAGACATGAAATCAATTTCTTTCTGTACATGTGATAACTTTGCTGGATTTAATCTATAAGGATATTGCCTTATTGAAGATTAAACCTGTATAGACACATCATGTAAAGCTAAATTCGTTCTCCCCAACTTATTGCCACAGTTAGGTTTTAGTGACTGCAATAACTTTTCCAAATCATTTTGACACTTGCCTGGAAGGTAACTCAATATTACATTTAAGTTTTAAAGTACCCCCTCGTTATCCAATTTGATTAGAGGAAAATCAATTTCAGAGTCTTGCATCTCTACCTCTTTCCCATCATCCACCATCATTAATACCTCTTTTTTGTTCCTTTTCAAAGTATTTTTAAGCATATTTACATGACAACCCCCCTGCTTCTTTCTTCTATCTGGAGTATTTATTAAATAATTTACTTCACTGAATTTCTTTGCAATCCTGTAAGGTCTACTTGCCAGTAATGGTAAAAGAGCTAGTACTTTCTCTCCAGTAACAGAACTGTGAGTTTTAACTTTCTTATCTGCCTTCCCTTTCCAACTTGCTGTAATATCTTTAAATGTTCCCTAGCCAATTCACATGTTTTGTCAAATCTCTCTTTGAAGTCTGATACATAATCCAGGAGAGTAGTTTCCAAATTTTGACCCACCAATTTCTCATGAATCAATTTCAGTGGTCCCCTTACTTCATGACCATAAACTAGTTGAAAAGAGCTAAAACCAGTCGATGTATTAGGAGCATCCCTAATAGCAAATAACAAGAATGGAATTCCTGACTACGCTCTCATCGTAGTTTTTAGAGTTTGATGCCATCTTTCCAAAGCCCCTTGGGACTTAGGATGATAAAAGCTGCATTATTTTATCCCCAAACTGTTCATTCTTTCCTTAACCAGCTGTGACATACAATCAGATCAAGGGTCAAATTTTATTTCCTTAGGTAAACCACATCTTGTAAAAAATTTATTTAACTCTTCCACAATCTTCTTATATGTAATATTTCTTAAAGGTATCATTTCAGGAAATCTGGTAGACACATCCATTATTGTCAGTAAATACTGCTTTCCACTTTTAGTTTTAGGGAGGGGTCCTAAACAATCAGTCAAGGCCCTAGTAAAATGTTCTTCAAATGCTGGTATTGGGATTAAAGGTGCCAGCTTAATCACTGCTTGTGATTTCCCTATCATCTGACATGTGTGACATGTTCTATAGAATTTGACTACACCCTGATGCAATCCTGGCCAAGAAAAATGCTTCTGTACTTTTGCTTGTACCTTTCTAATTCCTAAATGTCCCCCCATTGGAATTTCATGAGAAACCCTCAGAATATCATTTCTATACCCAACTGGGATATCAATCTGATGCACCTTAATAGCTCTTCTTGACACTATGATTCTGTGAAACATAAATCCCTCTTTAAGTGCTCAGGCAATCTGCTCCTCAGGGTAGGGGAGGGGTGCGCTAGGAAGTGATCATCTTGCTCCCAGATGATGTTCCCTGTAAATTTCTTTATAAGGGCAGGGGCAATTTCTTTAAGTGCGCGGTCCTTTTGTTTGGCTCAGTTGAGCCCATGTGGTAATTTAGAGGGAACAACTTGTGTGTGGCTTGTATGGAGACCTTTGAGTCACTGTGTGGACATGTGACTTTTTTTACTCATTCGTGGGATGTGAACTTCACTGGCTGGGCCAGCATTTATTGCCCATCTCTAGTTTCCCTTGAGAAGGTGGTGGTGAGCTGCCTTCTTGAACCGCTGCAGTCCATGTGGTGTAGGTACACCCACAGTGCTGTTAGGGAGGGAGTACCAGGACTTTGACCCAGCGACAGTGAAGGAACGGCGATATATTTCCAAGTCAGGATGGTGTGTGACTTGGAGGGGATTTCCAGGTGGTGGTATTCCCATGTGCCTGCTGCCCCTGTCCTTCTAGATGATGGTGGTGTTGTGTTTGGATGGTGCTGTCTAAGGAGCCTTGGTGAGTTCCTGCAGTGCATCTTGTAGATGGTACACACTGCTGCTATTGTGCATCGGTGGTGGAAGGAGTGAATGCTGAAGTTAGTGCATGGGGTGCTAATCAAGTGGGCTGCTTTGTCCTGGATGGTGTCAAGCTTCTTGAGTGTTGGAGCTGCACTTATCCAGGCAAGTGGGGAGTATTCCATCACACTCATGACTTGTGCATTGTAGATGGTGGGCAGGCTTTGGGGAGTCAGGAGGTGAGTTACTCACCACAGGATTCCTAGCCTCTGACCTGCTCTTGTAGCCACAGTATTTATATGGCAAGCCCAGTTCAGCTTCTGGTCAATGGTAACCCCAGGATGTTGATAGTGCGGGATTCAGCAATGGTAATGCCATTGAATGTCAAGGGGTGATGGTTAGATTCTCTCTTGTTGGAGATGGTCATTTCTTGGCACATGTGGCACAAATGTTACTTACCACTTGTCAGCCCAAAACTGGATATTGTCCAGATCTTTCTGCATTTGGACATGGACTGCTTCAGTATCTGAGGAGTCACGAATGATGCTGAACATTGTCAATCACCTGTGAACACCCCCATTTCTGATCTTATGATAGAGAGGAGGTCATTGATGAAGCAGCTGAAGATGGTTGGGTCTAGGACACTACCCTGTGGAACTCCTGCAGTTGTATTCCAGGACTGAGATGACTGACCTCCAACAACCACAACCATCTTCCTTTGTGCTAAGTATGACTCTAACCAGCGGAGAGTTTTCCCCCGATTCCCATTGACTGCAGTTTTGCTAGGGCTCTTTGATGCCTCACTTGGTCAAATGTGGCCTTTATGTCAAAGGCAGTCACTCTCACCTCACCTCAGGAGGTCAGCTGTTTTGTCTAAGTCTGTAATGAGGTCAGGAACTGAGTGGCCCTGGTAGAACCCAAACTGGGTGTCAGTGAGCAGGTTATTGCTAAGCAAGTGCTGCTTGACAGCGCTGTTGGTGATGCCTTCCATTACTTCACTGATGATCTAGAAGGGCTGAATGGCCTGTTTTTCTGTGCTGTAGTGTTCTATGATCAAGAGTAGACTGATGGGGAGGTAATTGGCCGGGTTGAAACTCTTCATGTTAATTGAAAAATGCAAGAGAGTTTACTATCATCTTTCATCTTGAGCCTGGGATATCCTGATTAGATTAGACTGGATTAGATTAGACTGGATTAGATTAGAATAGATTAGATTAGAATAGATTAGATTAGATTGTTTCTGAGCAATCTTGGCTCACAAGTTGTGTGAAAGTGGGCCAAGTTGACAATAAGAATTTGCATTGATATCCAACCTTTCATGGAAAGCACTTTGATATACAGTGATCTTGTGAACGTTGGCTATATAAATGCAAGTGCTTTCTCTCGAGAGAATAGGGCTACGAGGTTGAAGGTTTTGTAACCAACGGTGAAATGAAGAAAGGTCAGGATTCACAAAATAAATTCTTGATACTGAAGTATTATCAAGGCAGTGCAGTTTGCAGTGTGTTTTCATATATTGATACAGCTTGACATCTGTTAGGAATAACATATTACCATATAAGCCATATTGTTTAAATTTCCTACATCCCTCGAGTCTCATTTTAATTCTGTTCATTAAATCAGTGTGTGGTAGCAACAGCTGCATTCAGCTATGTGCTCTTTTGTGGTGTTCAAGGTTATTGTTTTGTTAAGATCTTTGTTTGATTTGAATTTAATATTCAGAAATAGTTGAATATTAAAATTTAATTTGGTTTTTGTGTGCAAGGTCAAGACATTAATGATTATCTTTATAGTCAGACTGTAAAGTGAGAACAAAGTGCTTTCTGCTGCATAATATGGATCCTGAACATAGAGAGAAGTTTCAGCCAGAGAACTGGAGTGCATTGTGGTGAATAAGAGTTTCAATGTAATTCACTTTAGGCTTTGAACCCATTGAAGTTGCTTCCTTCCCTGTCACTCACCCTCCCCACCCCCACACACCAGTGTTAAACTTGTTGGGGTGAATGCACCATAATATTCTGAAAATCAGCAGCTTCACCACATACACCTTGTCCTGCTCTATGTCCAGCTCACATATCCATCCAGACCTCAGTGATATCCAGCGACTTCCCATTTCCCAGTGTAATTTATTGTGAATTCTCATCTTTGAGAATCCCTCTGTAACCCCTCTGTAACCTTGCCTGTCCCCACCCTCATAGTTTCCCTGTTTCATATATCACCATCTCCACTTGTATAGAATTCATTTTCTGAAATCTGATTACTGCTTGGCTAACCCACTGTATGTAAATATCAGGAATCTGGACGTGCATCAGCCAAGTTTATTTTGCAACCTTTTTCCAACTTTCCCCTACTTTTGTTCTCATGTTTCACTCCTTCCATAGCCTTCCCTTTCCCCATCTCTATAGTCTAGTCCAAGGAGCTATCTTCTTGATATTCTTTCATAGAAACAGAAAATAGGAGCAGGAGTAGGCCATTCAGCCCTTCGAGCCTACTCCGAAACTAGGAGCAGGAGTAGGCCATTCAGCCCTTCGAGCCTGCTCCGCCATTCAATATGAACATGGCTGATCCTCTATCTCAACGCCGTACTCTTGCGTTCTCCCCATGCTTATTTGATGCCTTATAGTCTAGAAATGTATCTATTTCCTTCTTAAATATATTCAATGACTTGTCTTCCACAGCCTCTGTGGTAGAGAATTCCACAGGTTCACCACCCTCTGAGTGAAGAAGTTTCTCCTCACCTCAGTCCTAAATGGTCTACGCCGTATCCTGAGACTGTGACCCCTTGTTCTAGACTCCCCCCAGCCAGAGGAAACATCATCCCTGCATCCAGTCTGTCTAGCCCTGTCAGAATTTTATACATTTCAGTGAGATTCCCTCTCATTCTTCTAAACTCCAGTGAATACAGGCCTAGTCGGCCCAATCTCTCCTCGTACGACAGTCCTGCCATCCCAGGAATCAGTCTGGTGAACCTTCGCTGCACTCCCTCAACAGCAAGTATATCCTTTCTTAGGTTAGGAGACCAAAACTGCACACAATACTCCAGGTGTGGTCTCACCAAGGCCCTGTACAGCTGCAGTAAGACATCCTTGCTCCTGTACTCAAGTCCTCTCGCAATGAAGGCCAACATACCATTTGCCTTTTTAACTGCTTGCTGCACCTGCATGCTTGCTTTCAGTGACTGGTGTACAAGGACACCCAGGTCCCTTTGTACATCAACATTTCCCAATCTATCACCATTTAAATAATACTCTACATTCTGTTTTTCCTATCAAAGTGGATAACTTCACACTTATCCACGTTCTACTGCATTTGTCATGTATTTGCCCACTCACTCAACCTGTCTAAATCGCCTTGAAGCCTCTTAACACCCTCCTCACCACTCACATTCCCACCAAGTTTCGTGTTGTCTGCAAACTCAAAAATATTGCATTTGGTTCCCTCATCCAAATCATTGATATACATTGTGAATAGCTGGGGGCCCAAGCACCAATCCCTGCGGTACCCCACTAGTCACCACGTGCCGTTCTGAAAAAGACCCATTTATTTCTACTCTCTGTTTCGTGTCTGCTAACCAATTCTCAATGTATGCTAATATATTATCCCCAACCCCATGTACTTTAATTTTACACACTAACCTCTTATGAGTTAGTCAAAAGCTTTCCGAAAATCCAAATACACCACATCTACTGGTTTTCCCTTATCTATCCTGCTAGTTACATCCTCAAAAAACTCCAGTAGGTTTGTCAAACATGATTTCCCTCTCACACATTCATGTTGATTTTGTCTAATCCCCTGGATATTTTCTAAGTGTCACATCCTTTATAATAGACTCCAGCATTTTCCCTACTACTGATGCTAGTCTAACCGGTCTGTAATTCGCTGTTTTCTCCCTCCCTCCTTTTTTAAATGGTTGGGTTACATTTGTCACCTTCCAATCTGCCGGGACTGTTCCAGAATCTACAGAGTTTTGGAAGATGAAATCCAAAGCATCCACTATTTCCTTGGCCACCTCCCTTAGTACCCTGGGATGTAGATTATCAGGCCCTGGGGATTTATCAGCTTTCAGTCCTATTAATTCCACCAGCACTATTGTTTCAGTAATACTAATTTCCTTCAATTCCTCCTTCTCACTAAATCCTTGGTTCTCTAGTATTTCTGGGAAGTTATTTGTGTCTTCCTCTGTGGAGACAGAACTAAAGTAGTTGTTTAATTTCTCTGCTATTTCCTTGGGTAAAATTTTTAGTTCGGTGGGTGGGTACATGCCTGACCTGTTCGAGTGTAAAATGACGTGCGTTGTCGTTGGGCGAGCGTCCTGAAGTCATCGCGCAGTCGCACGATATTTCGTTTGGTGGGTGAGTCAGTAGTGCACCCACTGACAATTAAAAGGCTTGTTAAGGCCATTTAATTATCAATGAAGTTGATTTTTTCACTGCCCATCCATCTTGTGACAGGGTCACATGAAGGGACATATTTCATTACATTTTTATTTTATGTAACACGTCATCTCCCTGAGGCTGCTCTGTGCTGCAGGGAGATTATGAAGCGCTCACTCGCGTGCATGTGTGAAGGTCACGCTCGATCCACTCACACTCCCCCCTCCCTCCCCACCCCTCACAGGCAGCGCTGCCACTTGTGTTTCATGCATTAACTTGGCCTGACAGCATGAAATAGCCTTCTGGCCTCAACCATGGGTGGTGGTCGGCTTCTTGACTGCCCCCGCTAACCCCCACCGAGCCTGCTCTACAAGGGCAAGATTCTGCCCCTTGTTTTCTATTATAAATTGTCCCGTTTCAGACTGTAACGGACCTACATTTGTCTTCACCATTCTTTTTCTTTTTACATACTTGTAGAAGCTTTTATAGCCTGCTTTTATGCTCCTTCCATCTTCCAATTGTTTAGTGTGTCCTCCCTTTCTTGGCTCCACCACTGGTGGCACAGCATTCAACTACTGCATTTCTATAGCCGCCCTTCAGGGAAGCAACCATTTCAATATAATGGAAAGGCAATTGCGAATATCTTGCAAGATGCCACAAACTCCAGTGGAGTTCTCTTTAGTGTCCTGTCAAATATTTATTCACAACCAACATCTAATACATCATCTGATCATTGTCACAATGCTAATTGTGGAATCTTGCTGTGAATAAATCACTGCTTTATTTTGTACATTGTAACAGTGACCATACTTCAAAAATACTTAATTGGCTGCAGAATGCCCAGAGACTGTGAAAGATGCTATGTGAATTCAGTTCCCTTCTTCCTTACTAGACTGCCCGGTGGATTATTCAGGTATATCCTGTCAGGGCAAGGACTGGGGAAAATGTTACTTCCTAATGTTATTCAATCCTTAGAGCTTTTCAGTAAAGGGAGTAACCTAAATCTATTCAGAAGATCAGAACTTTATTAAGTTGTAGCATTTGTAAGTTGTGGCCAAACCTCAATTTGAAGCAACGTGTTCTTGCTGCTCTGCTTTACTATTGGATAGTGGAGGCTGCACCATTTCATGGAGCTCATGGAAGGAGTGAAACAGAAACTCAGGCAATCCATCTGTATGGTTCTTTCTGATCACTACCCCAGCTGCAGCATTCACTAAGAAACTCCTTCAGTGAAGGCACTAGGGTTGCCAACTGTGATTAAATGTATTCCTGGAGGTTTCATCACTTGCTCCCACGCTCCAGCCGTTAGTCAACACGTCTGTCCTTGACGAAGGGTCACACAGACTCGAAACGTTAACTCTGTTTCTCTCTCCACAGATGCTGCCAGACCTGCTGAGCTTTTCCAGCATTTCCTGTTTTTTTGTCCACCCCTGTGACCTGCAGCTTTCCTACACCAATTGGAGAACAAAAGGACTCATCACCCGATTGGATGATGCTTGACCGTCAGCCAAATAGACTTTATTGCCCCATTTTCAATATTTTTATATCTGATAAAGAGAAATGTTCAAAGAAAATGACACAAAAACAATCTCCTTTAATTTTTTTTTTTACTCATTCATGGGATGTGGGTGTCGCTGGCTAGGCCAGCATTTATTGCCCTTCCCTGATTGTCCTTCTTCAGAGATGATGATTTATGATTTTTCCTGATGATATTTCTCCAGATTTGCACATGATAGTGTCCTGGAGATTGAGCTTCAATTCCTGGAGACTCCAGGCCAATCCTGGAGGGTTGGCAACCCGAGAATGTACCAAAATTCATTTTGCCAAATGAATTCTAAATATCAAAATCCTGGAACCCCCCTCCCTAACAGCACAGTGGATGTACCTACACCACAGGGACTGCAGCGGTTCAAGAAGGCAGCTCACCACCACCACCTCACACCCTGTGGGAGTATAAAAAGGACACCGACTCCTGGAGAATTGTGTATTACAAATTACTGCAACTTAGTAGGGCTATGATATCATTATAATGAGTGCTTGTGGCACTTTACGTCGAACTTACAGCCCAGAAACAGGTCATTAGGTTTTTGTTTATGCTCCACATGGGCCTGCTCCCATTCTATTTACTTCATCTCACCCTATCGACATATCCTTCTATTGATTTCTCCCACATGCACATATCTAACTCCTTCTTAAATACATCGCACCTGGCTGAGTGCAGTGTTATTGATGCAAACTCCGTCAGGCTGCATGGTCCATACTTTGTAATTGCTGTGCTGTTTATAGTTTGTTCCCGATAAGCTCATTTGAATCTGCATTCATAGCAGTTGAAGGATTGTTATAGGGTTTATTGCTTCCTTTTTTTTTGTTGCACAATCTTGGACCCAAGCAATTTCTTTCCATAAAGATCACATTATTGATACGAGTCTGGTAATTGTAATCATTTTTAACAGTATTCCTGTCGTTATGGGAATCTGATTGATTGTATGTCCTTCCTGATTACATTCTTGAAGACAACAATGCTTGCTGATATACCGCTGACATTTTACTGGCCTATTTAATCTTGTACGGTGATGGTCCGAGGCTATTGGGAAAAACAGGCTGAAGCTGTTTTCAGAGACACCCTCCAGGATTTGATGAAGCGATTGTAGCTGTGTTTTCAAACCTCTAAGCATTTCCATTCCGTAGATATAAACGCAGTAAGACACCCATGCTGCCCTCTACAGCTGCTGGATTTCGACAGATCATCACCCTTGCATTTACAGCACAAAAACAGGCCATTCAGCCCAACTGGTCCATGCTGGTGTTTATGCTCCACACAAACCTCCCCTGACCCCTCTTCATATCACCCTCTCAGCATATCCCTCTACCCCTTTCTCCTTTGTGTGTTTATCTAGCTTCCTCTGAAACAAATCTAATGTTCTTTGTATTAAATTATTTAACTGGTTTGAACCTATTCTCAGATCTGCATTTTGAGGCTGGATCTGCTTTTTTTTGATGATGAAGCTAAAGTAAAGAAATAACTGCGTAGAAAACAATTGAATAAGTATGTTAAAAAGAAAGCTTTACATTTCTATAGCACCATTCACAGCCAATGAAGTGCTTTTGCAGTGTGGTCACTGTTGTAATGTAGGAAGCGCAGCAGCTAATTTGCATACAGCAAGATCCCACAAACAGCAATGTGATAAATGACCAGACAATCTGTGAAAGCAATGTTGGTTGAGGGATGAATTTTGTCCAAGACACCAGGGGAACCTCCCCCACCCTTCTTCAAATACAGATCATGGGATCATTTCCATTCACCTGAGAGGGTAGACTGAGCCTTATCTGAAAGACAGAGCCTCCAACAGTGCAGCACTCACTCAGAACTGCACTGGAATGTCACTTCGATTTTATACTCAAGTCTCTAGAGTGGGACTTGAACCCATAAGCCTTCCGTCACGGAGGTGAGTGCGCTTCCCACTGAGCCATAAGTGACATCACATAGTGCTTTGGAGATAACGTAACAAGACCTGACCAAAGATAGGGAGTAGGAATGAAATTATTGAATGAGTCTGATGGCAATGAATGAAGCCAATCAGGCACTCAGATGTAGAAAAACCAATATAGAGCTGAAATAGTGAGACAATCCTGAAATGTTATGAATAAACTGGCTTGACCAAACTTAGAGCACAGTGTACACACTTGGTCACCTCAATATGAAAGGGATATTGAAAGTTTATAGAAGGGACCAGCCAGAAAGATTGAGGGGATGGAGGGATTGGATTATGGGTTATGTAAACTGGGCAGGTTCCCACTTGATAGTTCAAGGTTGAGATGTGATCTCATTGCTGTTTTTAGAACTCTATAGGGATTAGAATCTAAAGGGACTGTGGTAGAATCACAGAATGTTACAGCACAGGAAGAGTCCATTTGGTCATGTGACATGTACTAGTGGAGTAGGGAGTGTTGAGGGGTGATTTGCTGTTTGAATGACCATGACCGGCTGTTTCACCTTGACTGGAGCATTGGAACCAGAAGACTTGGGCTGTGTTTGAAGTGGGGAAATTCAAAACCAATCTGTGGAAATAATACTTCAGCAAGCGAGGCTCAAACAGTGGAACAGACTCCCTCAGGCGACAATGGAAGCAGTTAATATTGATTTGTGCATATACAAATGAGATGGATTTCTCTCTGAAAGTATTCTGGGATCCAGTATCTGAGTAAATTGAGACGTGATGTTTGGTGAGTGGAGTGCGTTTGGGAGGAACAGGTGACTTTGGACCAATGGTTCCCAAAGTTCTCCCCCACTGGGGGTTTCCCTCACCTCATGTCTGGCTCTGGTGTAGACTCTTTGATATGAAGATATGAACATACCAAATAAGCATACGAATTAGGGGCAGGAGTAAACCACTCAGCCCTCGAGCCTGCTCCGCCATTCAATAAGAACACGGCTGACCTGATCGTAACCACAACTCCACATTCCTGCCTACCCCCGATAACCTTTCACCCCCTTGTTAATCAAGAATCTATCTAGCTCTGTCTTAAAAATATTCAAACACTCTGCTCCCACCGCCTTTTCAGGAAGAGAGGCCCAAAGATTCACAACCCTCTGAGAGAAAAAAATTCTCCTCATCTCTGTCTAAATGGGCGACCCCTTATTTTTAAATAGTGACCCCCAGTTCTAGATTCTTCCACAAGAGGAAACACCCTCTCCACGTTCACCCTGTCAAGATCCCTCAGGGTTTTATCTGTTTCAATCAAGTCCCCTCTTACTCTTCGAAACTCCAGTGGATACAAGCCTAATCTGTCCAGCCTTTCCTCATAAGACAACCCACTCATTGCTTGTATTAGTCTGGTAAACCTTCTCTGAACTGCTTCCAACGCATTTACATCCTTCCTTAAATAAGGAGACCAATAATGTGCACAGTGCTCCAGATGTGATCCCACTGATGCCCTGTACATCCGAAGCATGGCCTGTCTGCTTTTGTATTCAATGTCTTTCACAATAAATGATAACATTCGATGAGCTTTCCTAATTACTTGCTGTACCAGCATGCTAGTCTTTTGTGAGTCATGCACTCGGACACCCAGATCCCTCTGCATCTCAGAGCTCTGCGATCTCTCACCATTGAGATAATAAGCTTTAGGTAATATGATAGAGATTGATCACTTTGACTCCAATAACTCCACTATCACTGTATCATGTGATTGTAGAGGGTGAACTAGATTGACTGTGGTCTCTTTTGTCTAAAGATACCTGGAAAATGAGTGAAGTTGAATTTAGGACACATGTGAAGCTTTCTTGACATACAATAACACAGGACTGGATTATTTCAGGCATCTATTGGCCATTGTTTATTCCAACATTTTATTCAGAAACTAGCATGTTTGGTTAAAGACTCCAAGGGATTTTAAAAATTCTTTCACAGGATGTGGGCTTCACTGACTGGGCCAGCATTTATTGTCCATTCCTAATTATCCTTGAGAAGATGGTGGTGAGCTGCCTTCTTGAACCGCTGCAGCCCATGTGGTGTAGATACACCCACAGTGCTGTTAGGAAGGGTTTTGACCCAGTGACAGTGAAGTAACGGCGATATATTTCCAAGTCAGGATGGTGAGTGACTTGGAGGGGAACTTCCAGGTGGTGGTGTTCCCATCTATCTGTTGCCCTTGTCCTTCTAGATGGTACTGGTCATGGGTTTGGAAGGTGCTGTCTAAGAAGCCTTGGTGAATTCCTGCAGTGCATCTTGTAGATGGTACACACTGCTGCTACTGTGCGTCGGTGGTGGAGGGAGTGAATGTTTGTGGATGTGGTGCCAATCAAGTGGGCTGCTTTGTCCTGGATGGTGTCAAACTCCTTGAGTGTTGTTGGAGTTGGACTCAGCTAGGCAAGTGGGGAATATTCCATCACACTCCTGACTTGTGTCTTGCAGAAGGTAGACAGAGTTTGAGGAGTCAGGAGGTGAGTTACTTGCTGCAGGATTCTCAGCCTCTAACCTGCTCTTGTAGCCACAGTACTTATATGGCTAGTCCAGTTCAGTTTCTGGTCAATGGTGACCCCCAGGATGTTGATAGTGGGGGATTCAGTGATGGTAATGCCATTGAATGTCAGGGGGTGATGCTTAGATTCTCTCTAGTTGGAGATGGTCATTGCCTGACACTCGTGTGGTGTGAATGTTACTTGCCATTTGTCAGCCCAAGCCTGGACATTGGCCAAGTCTTGCTGCATTTGGACATGGACTGCTTCAGTATCTGAGGAGTTGTGAATGGTGCCGAACATTGTGCGATCATCAGCGAGCATCCCCACTTCTGACCTTGTACAGTCATAGAGTCGTGGAGTCATAGACTTATACAGCACAGAAACAGGCCCTTCGGCCCATCGTGTCTGCACTGGGCATCAAGCACCCATCTACTCTCACCCCATTTTCTAACACTTGGCCCTGCTTGCTATGGCATTTCAAGTGCACATCTAAATACTTCTTAAATGTTGTGAGGGTTCCTGCCTCTATCACCCCCTCAGGCAGTGTGTTCCAGATTCCAACCACCCTCTGGGTGAAAACATTTTCCTCAAATCCCCTCTAAACCTCCTGCCCCTTACCTTAAATCTATGTCCCCTGTTATTGACACCTCCACCAAGGGGAAAAGTTTTTTCCAATCTATGCCCCTCATATTTTTGTCTGCCTCTATCAGGTATCTTGGATGGATCATCAAATGAGGCCATATGGGTAGAAATAAAAAACACAAAAGGGGTAAACACGCTGTTGGGTGTGTGCTATAGGCTCCCAAACAGTCAGGGAGAGATAGAGGATCAAATATGTAATCAAATTGCAGAGACGTGTGAGAATAATATGGCAGTAATCGTCAAGGACTTTAATTACCCAGATATTAACTGTGGTAGTTTAGTGTGCAAGGTAGGGAAGGAGCAAAATTCTTAAGTTGCATCCAGGAGAATGTTTTTAGCCAGTACATAGAAAGCCCAACAGGGGAGGGGGGCAGTTATGGACCTAATATTCAGAAATGAGCCCGGGCAAGTAAAGGCATTTCAGTAGGGGAGCATTTTGGAGATAGTGACCATAACTCAGTTACATTTAGGATAGTTATGGAAAAGGATAAGTTTGGGCTGGGACTAAAGATTCTTTTTTTATATTCATTCATGGGGAAAGGCTAATTTTATTAAGATGAGATATGATTTAGCACATGTGGGTTGGGAGCAGCTACTTGCAGATAAAACTGTGTCATAGCAGTGGGAGGCATTCAAGGAGGTAATAGTGAGAGTACGGGGCAAAAATGTTCCCGTAAAGACAAAGTGGGGGACCAAGTCTGGAGAACCCTGGATGTCAACGGACATAAAGATTAGGATTAAGATAAAAAGAGAAACTTATGGCAGATACCGAGGGCTCAATATGACAGAGTCCCTCGAGGAGTATCAAACGTACGGGAGGACCTTCAAAAGGAAATTAGGAAAGCTAAGAGAGTGCATGAGAAAGCATCGGTGGGTAGAATAAAGGGAAACCCAAAGGATTTTAAAAAATATATGAACAGCAAGATGAATGGTATACTATGAATGGTAGGACCCTCGAAAATACTGAAGATCAGAGGGACCTTGGTGTGCATATCCACATATCCCTGAAGGTAGCAGGGCAGGTAGGGTGGTTAAGAAGGCAATTGTGATACTTGCCTTTATTAGCTGAGGCATAGAGTACACGAGCAGGGAGGTTATGCTGGAACTGTGGAAAACGCTGGTTTGGCCACAGCTGGAGTACTGTGTGCAGTTCTGGTCACCACATTATAGGAAGGATGTGTCTGCACTGGAGAGGGTGCAGAGGAGATTCACCAGGATGTTGTCTGGGCTGGAGGGTCTGAGCTATGAGGAAAGGCTGGATAGGTTGGGGTTGCTTTCCTTGGAGCAGTGAAGGTTGAGAGGGGACCTGATAGAGGTGGATAAGTTTATGAGGGGCAGAGATGGGGTGGATAGGAAGGCACACTTTCCATTAGTAGAGGGGTCAATAACCAGGGGGCATAGATGTAAGGTAAGAGGTAGAAGGCTAAGAGGGGAGTTGAGGAGAAATTTTTTTTCACCCAGAGGTTGGTGGGAGTCTGGAACTCACTGCCTGAGAGGGTGGTTGAGTCAGAAACTCTCGTAACATTTAAGAAGTATTTAGATATTCACTTGTGTTGCCATAGCCTCCAGGGCTATGGGCCAAGCGCTGGAAAATGGGATTCGTGTAGTCAGATCTTTGTTAACTGGTGTGAGCACAATGGGCCGAATGGCCTCCTTCTGTGCTGTAAATGTCTGAGTCTATGAGTCTATTGTTGGCTTACTTTGTTTCCTGTATTATCTTGATTGCTGGTCACTCTTGAGCAGGAACCTATTTTGAATTGTTTATACTTGACAATGTTGCGATATGAACTTATACCTCCATTGAAATGTGAACTTAAAGCAACAGAATTGGTGCAGTTCATCTTCAGTTTCAGAATGCAGCCTCTAAAACTGTCAGAGGAGATCAATGAACTGAAACTTGATGAACAGTCGAGGAAGGTTTTGTTACTGTATTGCCTATATTTCTTTTTGGAACAACACACCCACTGCAAAGGTTTTGTTCATCAAGATTCAGAAATTATGTTTCAGTTGCAGCAACTGAAGAAGCAGCTCTGTCAGTCCTGTATTTCTTTGAGTCACACAGTGAAAATGTTCATATAAATAATGTTCAGACTTGTTTGATGAATATAAATAACATTTTAGGAAAACTAACCTGCTAAACTTGGCCAAATTAGGAAGTGATTAATGATTAACCTGAGATATGGGGAGGTGTGTTTCCTGGGTCCCAGATGAATGTGCATGAATCTGATTCTCCGAATGCCACCTTAGATTTTTGAGGGTTATTTAATGTCAAGTCAGAGTCGATTCTCATAAATTAATAGAGCTGGCAGCAGATTTCTTCAGAGTGTTTATCTTGCTTCCTTTAAATGTTAATCTGATACAATTAAATCAATGCAACATATCATTTATATTTGACAAAGCTGTTAATATTGCGAATATATTGAACTCATTGTTAGAACCTGTGCCAATAATTTTCTCTATGTAAGCCACCTAATGTTATATTCCTGATAGCCAGTTGGTGAAGGAAGAAACCAGGGCCAGTCTTTATATGGAATAGATTTATCCACAGAGTAAAACGTTACAGGTATATATCTCCTGACTCCACTTCACTTTTGTGATAGTGTCTCTTTATATGTGCTCAAGTAACTATCCAATCATTGCACTCCATCTGTATGTGTTTAATCTTAATTGATACAATTAACATTTAATTCCAGTGCCACACTCTTTGCTTCCCCATATTCTTCTACAGGATATAAAAAAAATATATTTCAATATAAAAAAAATATTCTTCTACAGGTTAGTATCCAAGACCTTCAAAAATAATGAACCTTTCTTCACAAATAGCAGAGGAACTCACATTCTAACCATTCTGTATAAAAAATGCTTCTAACCTCCCATTAAATCTTATCTTAAATTTGTATCTTCTCATTGTTATCTCATCCAGGCAACACAAATAATCTAACACTAATAATCTAACACTATTTACTTCATCATAACTGTCCCAATATTGGTCACTATTTGAAGCTGACAATGTCCAAATGCAGCAAAACCAGGACTATATCCAGGTTTGGGCTGACAAGTGATAAGTAGCATTCACGCCATACAAGTGCCAGGCAATGAACATCTCCAACAAGGGAGAATCTATCCATCGCCCCTTGACAGTCAATGGCGTTACCATTGCTGAATCC
Organism: Carcharodon carcharias; assembly: GCF_017639515.1. Taxonomy (NCBI): domain Eukaryota; kingdom Metazoa; phylum Chordata; class Chondrichthyes; order Lamniformes; family Lamnidae; genus Carcharodon; species Carcharodon carcharias. The sequence goes on along the minus strand of NC_054487.1, from coordinate 89,835,425 downwards.
CCCACTATCAACACCCTGGGGGTTACCATTGACCAGAAATTGAACCGGACTAGCCATATAAATATCGTACAAGAGCTACAAGAGCAGGACAGAGGCCAGGAATCCTGTGATGAGTAACTCACCTTCTGACTCCCCAAAGCCTGTCCACCATCTGCCAGGCACAAGTCAGTGGTGTAATGGAATACTCCCCACTTGCCTGGATGAGTGCAATTCCAACAACACTCAAGGAGCTTGACACCATCCAGGACAAGGCAGCCCGCTTGATTGATACCCCATCCACACACATTCACTCCCTCCAACACCGATGCACAGCAGCAGCAGTATGTGTACCATCTATGAGATGCACTGCAGGAATTCGCCAAGGTTCCTTCGACAGCACCTTCCAAACCCACGACCGCTACCATCTAGAAGGACAAGGGCAGCAGACACATGGGAACACCACCACCTGGAAGTTCCCCTGCAAGTCACTCACCATCCTGACTTGGAAATATATCACTGTTCCTTCACTGTCGCTGAGTCAAAATCCTGGAACTCCCGGCCTAACAGTTCATGGGATGCCCACATCACATGAATGAATATAAAGAATGATGTACTTTTTTGGAAAGTTTGGTACACAGAATTTCAGCATCGTGCTCAAGTGTCTCCAAATTAAACCACTGGGAAACCCACCCCCACTTCCTGTTTACCCAAGGCAGTGGTAAAAATCTTCGCCCCTATTTTACTTTACTTTGGTCTGTAGGTCTTTATTTATTCATTCACAGGATGTAGGCGTTGCAGGCTAGGCCTGTCCCTAATTGCCCTTGAGAAGGTGGTGGTGAGCTGCCCTCTTGAACTGCTGCAGCCCATGTGGTGTAGGTACACCCACAGCACCTCCTGAATGCCCAGTCTTGAGTTGCCGGATCTGTTTGAAATCTATCCCATTTAGCACGGTGGTGGTGCCACACAACACGATGGAGGATATCCTCAATGTGAAGACGGGATTTTGTCTCCACAGTGACTGTGTTGTGGTCACTCCTACCGATACTGTCATGGACAGATGCCTCTATGACAGGGCAAAGAGGCAAGAATGTGGAGCTTCATACTCATATATTGCACACAGAGAATCTCCGGGACTTCAAGCAGCTATAACTGTGCAGGTTGCCATCACAGGGAGCTGTTAGATCCCTTGTTTCACTACCTGTCAGGATAACGATAGTTGAATCAGCAACCAAAAGTTTTGATCAGAACTGCTACACCTCGTCTCTCTCCCAGAGTGACCACACCAGGGTTAAGGTGGTGGTGCCTTTCGATGTGCTGCAGAGCAAGGGCTGGGCGAGGGAAGGAGCCAGGCAGGACTGAGGGAAGGGAAGGGGATGCAGGGCAAGGGTTCCAAGGGTTGGGGGTAACAAGTGGGGCAGGTTGCAGTGAGACACATGACTGGGGGTGGTGTGGGGGGGGTGGTGGTGGGTGGAGGTGATGGGCACTAAAGGGTCAACCAACTGAACTGTAACTTCCAAAATGAGGACAGAGCCACAGCTGAGATAGGTTAGCAGCTGTTTAACTGACATGCAGGGAGTCAGTAAAGTTAAGCAATAATGCCTGTTCATTCAATACTGACTCTTCAAAATGGCAATGGTTGTTCCCCTAGTTTTAACCCCTTGTTCACATCCTTCAAATTCACCAGAGTTTTGTGGAACTGCAGAACTATTGGCGATTGGAGAAGCTGGAGAATCCCCTTGGAAATGTAGCCATTCACCACTCACAGAGGAGAAACCTCCAGACTCCCTAAAAAACAAATCTATCAAGGATTTATCAAGCTGGGTCCCACCCTGGGGTCAGACTTGCCCAGTGCTAACCTCAGCTGGGATCCTAACAAAACAAACCCTTTGCTGTGACAAGATAGACACATTACTGAGGACAATTTCTCAGCTCCTTAACAGAATCGACAAATTCACACACTCAGAATTTAGACCCTACTGAATATTGATCAACAGCCTGATAAATACTGACAGTGGTTTCTCTTATACTATGTGACATCAAAACAAGAGGAGGCCGAAGTTGTCCACTCTCACCCAATTCTATTCAGCATCTTCATCAATGATGATCCAGATGGCAGGGTGGAAGGTCTGCTTGGGACTTTCTTCTTTAGCTTGGGACTGGCTACCTGTCCCCTTCTTGGCTGCTTTTGCAGGAAAACTGTCTTCAAAGCTGAATCCAAAAACTGCTGCTTTGAGTTTCTTGTGTGTGTGTCTGTGGGAGGGACCTGCCTGTCTGGAGCCCTGTTGCAAGGCAACAGCCCAGTTTTTTCTACTCTTCTGTTTGCTTAACTTCTCTCACAGTCAGTTGTAAATACCTATTAGAAATGCAGGCACCTTTTAAAGTGAAACTAAAACTCAATTTGACCTTTTCTTAACACACAGATACAGAAATACAAATCAAACTTAAACTTTAAAGCTAAAACTCATTCCTAACACCCACAAGTACCAATATAACTTAAACTGACTCTATTTCCTAACAGTTTGTGAGAAGATTTGCTGATAAGAATATTTTATATACACAGTCTGCTCTAATAGACGTTTAAAATGTGATTTTTGATTCATAACATGAGGCAATTATGAAAATAAAAACAATGTAGACATGTTTGTACTGAACCTTTCAAAGCTCCAGAATTTGAAGCCATAAACTGCCCTGTATGTTCTTTAGACCATCAATATTCGTGGTGCTCCTTTCTGAATGCTCTACCAAAGCATCCAGTAAATGGCAGCAAGATCCAAACAACCATTCAGAGAACACAGAGACCAGTGAGATTCTTTACTAGTTATTGTTCTCACAGTCTGACCTCACTGAGGGCAGTTGGGGGGAGGGGCGGTGGAGGAGGTCTCTTTATGGTTAAGATGTCTCTAAGATGAAATTTCAGGTGATGGAAGTATCAACCTTTCATTGCAGACTTGGTGATTCAATACTTCACCGAGGTAGGTCCACAATACCCAGGGTGCTGTAGATGATTGACCAGTTTGCCTGGCTTGGTGATGGGACTGAGAGGTGTAGGGGCCTGTTACTGGGGGTTAGGGACTGTTTATATAATGATGATAAACTGCCTGGTTTTAGCTAGTGAACATCAGCAGCCACCTGTCTCATGCATACCGAGGTGGTGAAGTGTACACATCACTAATTACTCAACACTTACCAGCTACTGCAAAAAAAGTTGCAGGCAATAAAATAAGCACAGCAGCAAGATGATAATTGTCTCTGGATAAGAGAATATTGTCTGGAGGGATGGCCAGACTATAATCACCAGTAGTCCTGTACTGCACCAATACTTAAAACAGTGCAAGCACCTCACTGAAATTAACCACTCACTCGTCTTCAATGAGAGAATAGTCATTCCAAGAACACTTTGGCTTGATATTCTTCAAAGACTTCACCAAGGTCACTTAGGGATAGCAAAATGTCTTACGAGAGCCCAGCAATCAGTCTGGTGACCAGGCTTTACTTGTTCTGTAGAATAAATGGTTTCTAATTGTCTAACGTATGCAGTAAGCAGCCAAGAGCAAAACAAACTGTTATCACCATCGACTTTCTATCAAGGCTGTGGGCGAGCCTGGGAATGAACTTATTTGATTTTAGGGGGAAAACATTCCTTATTGTCATTGATTAATACTCACAGTGGATTGAAGTGAACAGATTGCACAGCATCATGGGGGAAGCAGTCATTCAGTCACTGAAGAGAATCTATGCAACACGTGGCATTTGGGGTGTTAGACAATAGTCTGCAATTTGCTGATGTGTTATTCCAAGATTTTGCGTTACATTCATGTAACCAGCTCACCTCATTATCCTCAAGCGAATGGAGAAGCTGAGAGGTTTGTGAACCATCAAAGATATGCTGAGGAAGAATGAAGACCTGAACTTAGCTGCTTTGAGTTACTGAACCTCACCACCCCACCACAAAATGGTTTATCGCCATCTGAGTTATTGATGGGAAAGAGATTGAGAATACAGGAACATGGATATCTCACTAGAACTTGGTAGTCAGTTCTTGGTTATGAAGCCAGCACATTGCCCAAGGCAAGTAGAAGTTGTGGTGTCCATGAAAGCTGAAACTGGCCAATGTGCAAAACTCCCCCATCACTTTGGACCAGACAATGGGACAGGATCAACTGTTTACAATTCTGTGTGAATGCTACATACTGTGTGCCCTGAAATGGAGGGAGAGAGTCCCACTCCTAGATGGAGATGAATTTGACAACCAGAAACATGGGGGATTAAAAAAAGTAAATCTCCTGTTCACATTCAGCACCAACAAAAGTAGAGTTTCTGTCATTTCAACAACAACAACTTATATTGATATAGTGCTTTTAAAGCAATGAAACACCCCAAGGCGCTTCACAGATGCATTATAAAACAAAGAATGACACCAAGTCACATAAGAAGATTAGGTCAGGTGATCAAATGTTTGGTCAGGGGTCGGTTTTAAAGAATGTCTTAAAAGAGGAAAGTGAACTCGAGAGGAGGAGAGATTCAAGGAAAGAATTCCAGAGCTTGGGGCCTAGGCAACTGAAGGCACAGCCATTAATGATGGAGCAATTATAATTGCTGATGCACAAGAGGCCAGAATTAGATGAGTGCAGATATCTCAAAGGGTTAGGAACATAGGACTTAGGAGCAGGAGCAGGCCATTCAGCCCTTCAAGCCTGCTCCACCATTCGATAAGATCATGGCTGACCTGATTGCCTCCCAAAAATCTGTTAAACTCAGCCTTGGATGTACTCTATGACCCAGCCTCCACTGCTTTCTGGGGAAGAGAATTCCACATACTAACAACCCCCTGAGAGAAAAAATTCTCCTCATATCCAGTCTAAAGGGGGATCTCTTATTTTTAGACTGTGTCCCCTAGTTCTACTCTCTCCCATGAGTGGAAACATCCTTTCAGCATCCACTCTGTCAAGTCTCCTCAGGATCTTATATGTTTCAATAAGATCACCTCTCACTCTTCTAAACTCCAGTGGTAGCATTGCTTTTTGTTAATGTTTAGCAAATCCACTGAATGCTGCGGTAATGTAACTAACTCTCTCTTTCTTCTATGTTTGGACACTCAGCATCTGATTATGTAATAGGAGGAGTTGAGTCAATGATCCAATCTTGGATAGGTCAGTACTACATTTGGCCAAGAAATAGATAAATCCTTAGCCCTCAATTGCATTAAGAAAATGCTGCTCTGATGTAGGATCCAAACAGCCCTAAGCTCCCTCGGGGAATCAGGCATTCTTTTTATTTGATAATATAATTTGTGTCAATGATTCAGCTGCTTTTATTGAAGGAAGTGTCATCATCTGTGACAGAATCCGCAATTGAGTGGCGGTTATAACATTCAACCAAGGACTATAAAATTTCATAAACATGAATAAATATTGCCCCCTTTTTACAAATAAAGGTCAGTGCTGAACTCTTTGTGGTAATAGGATTAGTGAATTCATCAACATCTTTATTTGGGTGCTGGGTATAAGGAATAATCTTTATGGTTGGTTATAATGCAGAAAGTCTTGAGCTGAGGATTTTAAATCATTTGGTTCGGTCGGTTTTACTCTCGTGTGAGAAGTTGGGTGATTAAGCCCCAAATCCGAGATTTGGAATTGTAATCTAGGGTACACACTTCTGTACATTTCGTGTTGGTGAGGAAGAGCTGGGGGTAAATAGGGTTGCTGCAGTGTTGCTTTACCTGGTATCCTGTCCAATGGTTGACTCTTAACTGCCCTCTGAAATGGTCTAGGAAGCCAGTCAGCTGCATCAAACTTACAAAACAGTCAAATAAGAATAAAACTGGATGGACCACCCGGCATTGACTTAGATCAACATTCAAGGAGCTTGACACCATCCAGGACAAAGCAGCCCCGCTTGATTGGCACCAGATCCACAAACATTCACTCCCTCCACCACCAAGCACAGTAGCAACAGTGTGTGTACCAGCTACAAGATGCACTGCAGGAATTCACCAAGGCTCCTTCAACAGCACCTTCCAAACCCATGACCACTACCATCTAGAAGGATAAGGGCAGCAGATATTTGGGAACACCACCACCTGGAAGTTCCCCTCCAAGTCACACACCATCCTGACTTGGAAATATATCGGCCGTTCCTTCACTGTCGCTGGGTCAAAATCCTGGAACTCCCTTCCTAACACCACATGGACTGCAGCGGTTCAAGAAGGCAGCTCACCACCACCTTCTCAAGGGCAATTAGGGATGGGCAATAAATGCTGGCCCAGCCAGCGATGCCCACATCCTGTAAATTAATTAAAAAAATACAAATTATGACAAAGGCACACCCAACACAGTCAAGCCTGAAAAATCCTCCTTAATAACATCTGGGGGTTTGTGCCAAAATTGGGAGAGCTGTCTCACAGACTAGTCAAGCAACAGCCTGACATAGTCATCCTCACAGAATCATACCTTACAGATAATGTCCCAGACACCACCATCACCATCCCTGGGTATCTTATGGGGGAGGCAGTGGTGTAATGGTATTGTTACTGGACTCCGAGTTGAGTGAGTGTGCTATACCTACTGAGTCATGACTGATACCTAAATGATGAACCAGAACATCTGGTGTAGTGTTATGGTCACTGGACTAGTAATCCAGAGACCCAGGGTAATGCTCTGGGTACATGGATTCAAATCCCACCACGGCAGATGGTGAAATTTGAATTCAGTAAAGATCTGGAATTAAAAGCCTAACGATGACCACAAAACCCCCTCTCTTCTGATGAGTCAGTGCTCCCCTTCATGTTGAAAACCACTTGGAGGAAGCACTGAGGGTGGCAACAGCACAGAATGTACTCTGGGTGGGGAACTTCAATGTCCATCAACTCTACTGACCGAGCTGGCCAGGTCCAAAAGGGAAAATCTGTCAGATTGGGCCTACAACAGGTGGTGGGGGAATCAAAAAGAGGAAAAAAGCCTATTTGACCTCACCCTCATCAATCTACCTGTTGCAGATGCATCTGTCCATGATGTGGACATATACATAGAAGTGACCACTGCTCAGTTCTTGTGGAGGTACGAACGTACGAAATAGGAGCAGAGAAGGCCATTTGGCCCCCAAGCCTGCTCTGCCATTCAGTAAGATCATGGCTGATCTGTTTGTGTTTCAAATTCACATTCCATCTAACCCCAATAACCTTTGATTCCCTTGCCTAACAAGAATCTATCTGCTCTGCCTTAAAACTATTCACTGACCCCGCCTCCACCATCTTCTGAGGCAGAGAGTTCCAAAGTCACACAACCCTCTGAGAGAAAAAATTTCCCCTCATCTCTGTCCTAAAAGGGTGACCCCTAATTTTAAAACAGTGCCCCCTAGTTCTGGACTCACCCACAAGAGGAAACATCCTTTCCACATCCACCTTGTTAAGACTGTTCAGGATCTTGTATACTTCAATCAAGTCACCCCTCACTCTTCTAAACTCCAGTGGAAACAAGCCCAGTCTGTCCAACCTTTCCTCATAAGACAACCCGCTCATTCCAGGTATCAATCTGTAAACCTCCTCTGAACCGCCTCCAATGCATTTACATCCTTCCTTAAATAAGGAGACCAAGACTGCACACAGTATTCGAGGTGTGGTCTCACTAATGCCCTCTATAACTGATTACTTTGATGTTCAAGTTCTTTCATCATAAAGGAAAACATTCCATTAGCCTTCTTAATTACTTGCTGCTCCTGCATACTAACATTTTGTGATTGGTACTAGAACACCTAAATCCCTCTGCACCTCTGAATTCCGCAGCTGTTCTCTGTTTAAGTAATACTCTGCTTTTCTTATTCTTCCTGCCAAAGTGAACAACTTCATATTTTCCTACATTCCATTCCATCTGCTAGATTTTTGCCCACTCACTCAACCTGTCTACATCCACCTGCAATCTCCTTATGTCCTCTTCACAAAGATACCTATCTTTGTGTCGTCTGTAAATTTAGCTACCATGCCTTCACTTCCTCATCTAAGTCATTGATGTAAATCGTAAAAAGTTGAGGCTCCAGTACAGACCCCTGTGGGACTCCACTCGTCACATCCTGCCAGTCAGACAAAGACCCATTTATGCATACTCTCTGCTTTCTGCCAGCCAGCCAATCTTCTATCCGGATTAATATGTTACCCCCCACACCAAGTGCTTTTAGGGTGAAGAGGTGCCACTGATCGGGCACCTTATTAAATGCCTTCTGGAAATCCAAGTATAGCACATTTACAGGCTCCCCTTTATCCACAGTGCATGTTACTCCTTCAAAGAACTCCAATAAATTGGTTAAACATGATTTCCCTTTCATAAAACCATGCTGACTCTTCCCCATTTTCTTGCATTTTTCTAAGCTATAACCTCCTTAATGATCAATTCTAACACCTTCCCCACAACAGACATCAAGCTAACTGGCCTATAGTTTCCTGCCTCCCTCCCTTCTTGAATAGAGGGCTTATATTTGTTACTTTCCAGTCTGATGGAACCTTTCAGAATCTAGGGAATTTTGGAAGATTACCATCAGTGCATTTACAACTTTATTAACCACCTCTTTTAAGACCCTAGGATGATGTCTATCTGGATCTGGAGACTTGTCAGCCTGCAGCTCCATCAGTTCGCTCAGTACCGCTTCCCTAGGGATTGTAATTTCACCAAGTTCCCCTCTTTCTCCCACCTCCTGATTTACAGCTATTACTAGAATGTTTTTGTATCCTCTATAGTGAAGACAGAAGCAAAATATTTGTTCATCTCATCCAACATTTCCTTATTATCGACTATTAACTCCCGACTGTCACTCTCTAGAGGATCACCACTCACTTTATTTACTCTTTTCCTTTTGAAGTACCTGTAGAAACTCTTGATATCCATTTTTACATTTCTAGCTAGCTTCCTCTCACACTCTAATTTCCTTCTCCTGATTAACCTTTTAGTTATTCTCTGCTGTTCTTTATATTCTGACCAATCATCTATCCTGCCACTCATCTTTGTGCAGTTGTATGCTTTTTACCTAAGTTTGATGCTTTCCTTAACTTCTTTAGTTAACCATGGATGGGTCCTCCCTTTAGAATTTTTCTTTATAGTAGGAATGTACTTATTCTGAGTATGGTGAAATATCCCCTTAAATGTCTGCTCCTGCTTTTCTGTTGAATTATCCTCTAGCCTAGTTTCCCAGTTCACTTCAGCTAGCTCAGTTTTCATCCCCACATAGTTGCCCTTATTTAAGTTTAAGATACTAGTCTTAGACCCGCTTTTCTCCCTTTCAAACTGGATGTAAAATTCAATCATATTGTGGTCACTGCTACCTAGGGGTGCCTTTATTCTGAGATCATTAATTAATCCTGTCATGTTACACAATACCAAATCTGATATAACCTGCGCTCTGGTTGGTTCCAGAACATGCTGCTCTAAGAAACTATCTTGAAAGCATTCTATGAGCTCCTGTTCCAGGCTACTACTGCCAGTCTGATTTTCCCAGTTTATATGTAGATTAAAATCACCCATGATTATTTCTGTCCCTTTATCACAAGCACACAATGTTCTTCTATACTTTGTCCTATATTGTGGTTACTGTTTGGGAGCCTGTAGACCACTCCCACCAGTGACTTCATTCACCGACTATTCCTCATCTTCACCCAAACTGATTCTACATCCTGATCTCCTGAACCAAGGTCATCTCTAACTATTGCACCAGTGCCCTCTTTGATTAACAATGCTACCCCTCCACCTTTACCCAGCTTCCTATTCTTCTTGAATATCTTACACCTCAATATTCAGGACCCAATTCTTGTCATTCTGCAGTCACGTCTCCGTAATGTCCATCAGATCATATTTATTTACTTCAATGTGCACTATCAATTCATTTACTTCATTATGAATGCTTCGCACATTCAGATACAGAGCCTTTAGTTTTGTCTTTTTGTTATCTTTGTGACATTTGGTCTTGACTATTGGTGTATTCTTAGGTTTCATCCCTCTGCCCCTTCCTGCTATTCTATGACCCTCATTTTCCATATTACCATTATGGTCTCCTGCTTTGAATCTACCCCTTGATTTGCTACATCTACCCAATCTTGATCCCTCACCACACCCCCCTCTTGTTTAGTTTAAAGCTCTCTCTACTTCCCTAGTTATGTGGCTCACTGGAATACTTGCCCCTGTTTCAGGTGTAGACCGTCCCAACAGCACCGCCCCCACAGTGCCCCATGAACTGGAACCCACTTCTCCCTCACAGTCTTTGAGCAACGTGCTCATCTCCCTAGTCTTATTTGCCCTATGCCAATTTAAAGGTGGCTCAAGTAATATTTCAAAGATTCTTGCCTTTGAGGTTCTGCTTCTTAATTTGGTGCCTGGCTCATCATACTGACTAAAGAACCTCCTTCCCCATCCTGCCTAAGGTATTAGTACCTACATGGTAACACAGCTGTCTGGACTCTTGCTCTTTGCTGCAGATAACAGGGTCGATCCCCCTCACTGTATTGTTCATTTGTCATGAAGAGATATTAATGTCTATAATGTTACTGGAAATAATTTTTTTAAAATAGAATTCTAATGGGGGTCTGTGTCTAGGTGTGTGTCTGTGTCTGTCTGAATTGGATTAAAGCCAGCTAGTCTGGGTGCTTTGATGTATAATAGTTTTGAAATGTTACTTGTTTGAACAGTGAGGAGAACAGTAAGGTAAAGTGTTCATTTGCATTTGTTGAATAAACCATTCAAGACTGCAGTAAAATCTTGCACCTAGCTAGAAGAAGCCACACAGTGTGTTTATTTTTTCAGCTTACTAATAAAATTGGTGCTATGAAAGGGGGTTTTTTGGCAGAAGAGCTGAAGTTCAAAAGATCTAGTGATAAATGGAAAATTTACATTCAAAAGGAAAGCTAGCTATATAAAGAAAGGAGTTTGTATGTGTAAGGTAGAGGCATTGAAGACCTAACCAGCCTGTACACCTCCAACCAACTTGCAAAGGAACCTCATTTGGAATTCTAAGGTCAAATGTGCTTTGCCTGGTGTCTATTTAAAGTCTTTGGGCTACTGTTGCCTTGGTGAAGATTTACCTGGGGGTGACTAATTTGGGATTTATTAAAACGTTATTATAGTAGTAATTTATAGCCATGTGTATGTGTTTAATTTGTTGTTAAATTAATAAATGTTTAATTTAGTTTTATATAAAAATCACAAAACTCAGTGATCTTATTCCTACTGAATTCAAAGTCTGCATCTCAAAATTATAAATTGCAAAAAATGGGTTATGACAGTTATTTTGAGTTTCCCTCTGGGATTTGAACAACTCAGCCTTTACCATCGGCTCTGTCATAATACCCCTACTACCACTATGTTCCTTTTTGCACCCGCCCACCCCCACTTGAATGGCTTACTGTGCCACAGTGCCATAGTCAGTTTGCTCGTCCACCCAGCAGCCCCCACTCTCCTCCAAACAAGCTGAGAGAACTTCAAACCTATTGGACAATTGCAGAGTCTCACAATCCTGCATTCCTGACCTCTGGGTCCCCTTATCTGCTGCAGCTGCAGTGACACCCTCCTCTCCCTGATCACTTTCCACAGCAGATGACCCTATCCTAAGACCCTATCTGACTCATGGTACAAAGCGTCCAGGTAACTTTCCCCCTCCCCATCGTGTTGCAGCCTCCAGTTCAATGGCTCTGAGACTTTGAGCCGAAGTTTCTCAAGCTGCAGACACTTAGTGCAGACGTGTTTGTCCTGGATCACACTGGTGTCCAGGAGCACCCACATGATGCAGCCATGACACATCACCTATCCTGCCATCCTTAATGTGTTTTAATTAATTACTTAATTATTTTATTCAATTATTTTCCTTTATGTATTTTATTAATCTTACCTCAAATTCCTGCACTATTTTAAACCTTCAGAATAGAATCGGCCTTAACCACTTACCAGATACTCACCAGCAGCTAGCTTATTCCCCTGTAGTAGAGCAAAATCTAATTCCTACAGGGTGAGAGAATTGGAAAATGCAAAGGTGCACCTCCTTCCCCTCCTCACTGAACTCCACAAACTCCCAGGATACTGTTGAGGCCACACTCCAGTGCAAGGTCACACTGAAATATCTGAATTTATATGCTCTGAAAATGAAGGCACTTGGTGAGCTCAGGTACAGAAAGGATTAGTTCAAGATGGTTTCCTTAATTAACTATCTCCAGCTGCTTCCCTGTGGATAGCTTCTACCTCACTGCTTTGGCCCCTGAATGAGATTTAGAATTAAAGAGTACATGCAGTTAAATGTTAAATGCTAAATACAAATTATATTAGATATTTAGAAAGAGATTTAAGTTCCCTCAACTCACCAAACTCCCAGTACTCCATTGAGATCACACTCCAGTCTTCACACTGAGGACACCTTCCATCGTGGTTTGTGGCACTATCACCATGCTAAATGGGATAGATTCAGAACAGATCTAGCAACTCAAAACTGGGCATCCATGAGGTGCTGTGGGCCATCAGCAGCAGCAGGATTGTACTCAAACACAAATTGTAACCTCATGTCCACCATCGGAGCAACCCTGGTTCAATGCATGCAGGACATGTGTACAAGATGCACTGCATAAACTCACCAAGGCTCCTTCAACAGCACCTTCCAAACCCACAACCTGTACCACCTGAAGGCACAAGGACAGCAGATAGATGGGAACACCCCCATCTGGAAGTTCCCCTCCAAGTCACACACCATCCTGACTTGGAAATATATCGCCGTTCCTTCACTGTCTCTGGGTCAAAATCCTGGAACTCCCTCCCTAACAGCACTGTGCGTGTACCTACACCATATGGACTGCAGCGGTTCAAGAAGGCAGCTCACCACCACCTTCTCAAGGGCAACTTAGGGCTTGGCAACAAATACTGGCATTGCCAGCAACATCCATATCCCAGGAATGAATAAATAAAGGTCCCAGAGTCCTATTTGAAGTTGAGCAGAGAATTGTCTTGGGAATCTTGATGAATATTCCTGCTTTACTAAGTCTAGGTTTCTCCCAGTAGCATGGATTGGGGACTCTTGCACAGGGTGATGGGTTTCCAGGTATGTCAGACACCCAGTGGACCCAAATAGAAGTCTCAGATTCTCCTCTGTGTGAGCAGAAATGATGATCATGTTCTGTCTGCCTGGAACACCCTCCTGTTCTCTAGCTTCTAGTAGCAATCCCAGGATATGTGTTATGGGGGTTGGAGAGGAATTTTCCAGAGTGCTTTTTCTCTTATTGATCCCAGATTATTTTTACCTCCCCCAGAGGATTACATGGCCGGCTGGTGGTGAGGGGAGGTTGGGGGTGGTGAAGGGGCCATGGGAATTTGTTGGGGGGAGTACCTGGTCCTGATTCTTTGGCCATCATGTGTGGAGGCAGGTTTAATGATCCAGTGGGTCTCTTCCTGCCTGTCAGTTTGGTACGAGCTGCAGGTTTCTGAAACAGACTTTAAACACTATTATCACTCTCTCACTCCCTTTCAGAGACAAACAACACCAGAAAGAAGCAGACTTGCTGGTTATGAATCTCATTTGTAGGACCTTATTGTGCACAAGACAGGCTGTTCACTTGCTGTGATGTGCTGGTGTACTGAGCTTGTGATAAGGCTGTATTGAGATGTGAAGTCATACAAATTGAAACTATATTAAGATCATGGAGAAAAGTATATGTGAGATGAGCTCATTACACAGGCTCTTATCTGCTAGCTAAAGACATACTACAGTCTAACCCGAATGGGCGAGAACACTTTACTGTTCAGCTGAAGAAATGGAAATATTAATCAATGTCATGCAGTCATTGATAAAGGAGTACTATTTGTGTGAGAGTTTTATGGACAAGGGAAAGGGGCAAACTTTATTTTCTCACTGCCCATCAGTAAGCAGAGGTATTTTAATTTTTGGAACAGTCTCTGGCGTGTTTCCCCAAACCCCTTTTGTGAAGGCAATTTCAAAGGGACTCGCAGCAAACCCCATTTCTGGTTAAATCAGAAGTTTTTTTCACACATTCAAAGCCGGGGGATGGTCGCAACTTCATACACACACACGCACACACACATGCACACACGCATATACACTTGCATGCACACACACGCATACACATACACACACACACACACATACACACGCGCACACGCATACACACACACGCATACACACACACATGCACCCACACACAGACACACACACACCCACATGCACACACACATGCACACATGTACACACACACACATACACACACACACACACACATACACATGCACACACACACATACACACACACGCACCCACACACATACACACGCACACACACACACACATACACACACGCGCACACACACACACACGCATATACACACACACGCACCCACACACATACACACGCACACACACACACGCATACACATGCACACACATACACACGCACCCACACACATACACACGCACACACATACACACACGCATACACACACGCGCACCCACATGCATACACACGCACACACACGCATACACACACACCCACACGCATACACACGCACACACACACACACACACACATAAACACACACACGCACCCACACACATACACACGCACCTGCACACATACACACGCACAACGCACGCACACATACACAAACACTTGCACGCACACACACTCATGCGCACATGCGCACACACACGCACACAAACACATGCACACACACACACATACATACACACATACACACACACATACACACACACGTACATGCACACATATGCACAGACACACATGCATACGCACACACATACACATACGTATGCACACACACACATGCATATGCACACATACACATATGTACGCACACGCACACATACACACGCATGCACACATGCATACGTACACACGTACAAGATCACAATAAGAGGATAGGAAAGAGGAGTTTTTACAACTATGAATAACTTAAAGATAAAGTACCACAGATATGGATATCCATTCATGTGATTTCAGAGTTTAGAAAGTCAACTTCAGTGAGGGTTCCTTCATGGATGAGCTACAGGCCAAGGTGGGTTCAGCTGGCTGAAGCAGGAGTTGCAGAATTCCTTTAAAGCTGATGATGATGCAATGAGATGAGGCTGGTAGATCGCGACTTGCTCTCTTCAGCAGGTGATGATAGGAACTTTCCAGAGGAACAGCTCAAGAAGCCAGCAGCTCACCACCACCTTCTCAAGGGCAATTAGTGATGGGCAATAAATGCTGGCCCAGCCAGTGAAGCCCACATCCATGAATGAATAAAAAAAAAGCAGGCTTCAAGGATGCTTAGGCTTGCTGTAGGCTATTAAAACTTCCCAAAGGCCAGAAGCTTAGCTCATGTAATGTTGCCGATTAGTGAGTCAGTTGCAGACCAACAAGCAATTTCGATGCCTCTGGTAAAAAGGCATTGTTCACTTTTCTCCAGGAAAATGTTTTCAACCAATTAGTGACAAACCCAACGAGAGGAGATGTAATTCTAGACCTAGTCTTGCGGAACGAGGAAGGGCAAGTGGGTGAAGTGACAGTTGGCGACCTTATCGGGGACAATGATCACAATTCAGTTAGATTTAGCATTACCATGGAAAAGGACAGAGATAAGGCAGGAGTAAAAGTCTTGAACTGGGAGAAGGCAAATTCTGCAGAACTGAGAAGGGACTTGGCTGAGGTGGACTGGACAGCACTGCTGGAGGATAAAACAGTAGAAAACCAGTGGGAAGCACTAAAAAGCGAGATCCTAATTGTACAAAGTAGACATGTCCTCTACAAAAATAAGAATGGTACTGCCAAATCTAGACCCCCTTAATTATCTAGAGGAATACAGGGGAAGATCAAACAGAAAAAGAAAGCGTACGATAGCCACAAAGAGCAAAGCACTGCAGATAGCCTAGACGAATACAGGAAGTGCAGGGACAAAGTAAAAAAGGAAATAAGGAAATCAAAGAGAGAGCATGAAAAAAGATTAGCAGGTAAAGTTAAAGATAACCCAAAGATGTTTTACCATACCTTAATGCTAAAATGTTAGTTACGGAAAAAGTGGGACCTATCAGAAATGAAGATGGAAACTTGTGTGTGGATGCAGAGGCTGTGGGAAGGGTTTGGAATGAATATTTTGTCTCCGGGTTTACAAAGGAAAGGGAGGATGTAGATATAGTAGTCCAGGAGGAACACTGCGAGAAATTGGACGGGTTGGTCATAAAGAGAGAGGAAGTACTCGAAGGGTTGAAATCCTTGAAAGTGGATAAGTCACCAGGGCCAGATGGATTGTTTCCGAGGCTGCTGAAGGACGTCAGGGAGGAGATAGCAGATGCTCTGAGGATGATTTTCCAATCTTCACCAGATACAGGGGAGGTACTGGAGAACTGGAGAAATGCAAACGTATTTCCATTGTTTAAAAAGGGATCAAAGGAAATGCCAAACAATTATAGGCCAGTTGGTCTTACATCAGTGGTGAGCAAATTAGTAGAATCAATCCTGAGAGATAGGATTAACTGTCATGTGGAAAGGCATGGACTAGTCAGGGATGGTCAGCATGGATTTGTTAAAGGAAGGTCTTGCCTCACAAATTTGATTGAATCCTTTGAGGAAGTGACAAGAAGGGTTGATGAAGGTAGTGCAGTGGATGTTGTGTACATGGATTTTAGAAGGCATTTGACAAGGTCCCACATGGCAGATTGGTCAGGAAAGTAAAAGCTCGTGGGATTCAGGGTAATGTGGCAAACTGGATAAAAGGTTGGCTTTGTAACAGGAAACAAAGGGTAATGGTCGATGGATGTCCTTGCGAATGGAAAGTTGTCTCAAGTGGTGTTCCACAGGGCTCAGTGTTGGGACCCTTGCTGTTTGTGTTATATATTAACAATTTGGACGTGAACATGGGGGGCACGATTGGGAAATTTGCAGATGACACAAAGATTGGCTGAGTAGTGGATAGTGTAGAGGATAGTCATAATCTCCAAAACGATATAGATGGGTTGGTGGAGTGGGCGGTAAAGTGGCAGATGGATTTTAACATAGAGAAGTGTGAGGTCATACATTTAGGGAGGTCAAACAGTTACAGGGACTACACAATAAATGGGAATATACTAAGAGGGGTGGATGAAGTGAGAGATCTTGGCGTACAAGTACACAGGTCCCTGAAGGCAGCAGTTCAAGTAGACAAGGTTGTAAAGAAGGCATATGGAATGCTCTCCTTCCTTGGTAGAGGTATAGAATATAAAAGTAAGGATATAATGTTGGAATTGTATAAAACACTGGTGAGGCCACAACTGGAGTAGTGTGTGCAGTTCTGGTCACCACATTACAGGAAGGACGTAAAAGCTCTGGAGAGAGTGCAGAGGAGGTTTACAAGAATGTTGCCAGGGTTAGAAAAGTGTAGCTACGAGGAGAGATTGGATAGGTTGGGGTTATTTTCCTTAGAACAAAGAAGGCTGAGAGGTGACTTGATTGAGGTGTAGAAAATTATGAGGGGAATAGATAGAGTGGACAGGGTAAAATTGTTTCCCTTGGTGGAGAATTCTAGAACCAGGGGACATAGATTCAAGATAAGTGGCAGAAGGTGTAGGGGGGACATGAGGAGGAACTTTTTTACACAGAGGGTAGTGGGTGTCTGGAATTCGCTGCCCAAGTTGGTGGTAGAGGCAGAAACTTTAAACTCTTTTTAAAAAGTACCTGGATCTGCACCTAAAGTGCTGTAAGCTGCAGGGCTATGGGCCGGGTGCAGGAAGGTGGGATTAGAAAGGGCACCTGGGTGTCCTCAGGCTGGCATGGACAAGATGGGCCGAATGGCCTCTTTCTATGCTGTAACTTTTCTATGTTCCATAGATGGTGGTTATTCGTGTCTCTTTGTTGATTTACTTTTTACAGGATGTGGGCTTCCCTGGCTGGGCCAGCATTTATTGCCCATCCCTAATTGCCCTTGAGAAGGTGGTGGTGAGCTGCCTTCTTGAGCCGCTGCAGTCCATGTGGTGTAGGTACACCCACAGTACTGTTAGGGAGGGAGTTCCAGGATTTTGACCCAGCGTGGTGGTGTCCCTTCCCCTGTCAAAAAGCCCATTTCAGCCAGGACTTCTGAACAGAAATAGTCCAGCGCAGACACCCCAGGGCCAGACTGGTGAGCGTAGGATAGAGGAAAGGAGGGTTTTCCCTTTTTTACAGCACTTGCTGCTATAGTCAGGTAAGTTCTTAAAGGACTCAAATATTTCAGTGGGTTAGTAGCTGAGGGAGTGGGGAATGGTGGGTGAGTGGTAGGTGAGTGAGTGGGTGAATGAGTCAATGGTGGGTGAGTGGTGGGTAAGTGAATGGGTATGAGTGGGCGGGTGAGTGAGTGAATGGGTGAGTGAGAGAATAGGTGAATGGGTGAGTGAATGGGTGAGTGAATGGGTGGGTGAGTGAGTGAATGAATGGGTGAGCAAGTGAGTGAGTGAATGGGTGAGTGAGTGAGTTGATGAGTGAGTGGGAGAATGAATGTGTGAGTGAGTGAGTGGGTGAGTGCATGGGTGAGTGCATGGGTGAGTGAGTTGGTGAGTGAGTGGGTGAATGAAGGTGTGAGTGAGTGGGTGAGTGAGCAGGTGAATGACTGGGTGAGTGAGTGAATGAATGGGTGAATGAGTGGGTGAGTGAATGAGTGGGTGAGTTAATGAGTGGTTAAGTGTGTGTGTGGGTGAGTGTGTGGGTGGATGAGTGTGTGGGTGAGTGAGTGGATGAGTGAATGAATGAATGGGTGAGTGAGTGGGTGAGTGAGTGAGTGAGTGAATGAATGGGTCAGTGAGAGTGGGTGAGTGGGTGAGCGAATGAGTGGGTGTGAGTAGATGAGTGAGTGGGTGAGTGAATGAATGGGTGAGTGAGTGGTGAGTGAATGGGTGAGTGGGTGAGGATTTGGTGAGGAGTGGGTGAGTGAGCGAGCGAGTGAGTGAGTGGGTGAGTGAGTGAGTGGGTGAGTGAGTGGGTGAGTGAATGAGTGAGTGGGTGAGTGAGTGAGTGGGTGAATGAGTGGGTGAGTGAATGCGTGAGTGGGTGAGTGAGTGGGTGAGTGAGTGAGTGAATGAGTGCGTGAATGAGTGAGTGGGTGAGTGAGTGAGTGGAAGTGAATGAGTGAGTGAGGGAGTGGGTGATTGAGTGAATGGGTGAGTGTATGTGTGAGTGGGTGAGTGAATGGGTGAGTGAGTGAATGAGTAAGTGGGGGAGTGGGTGAGTGAGTGAGTGGGTAAGAGAGTGGGTGAGTGAGTGAATGAATGGGTGTGAGTGAGTGGGTGAGTGGGTGAGTGAGTGGGTGACTGGGTGAGTGAGTGGGTGAGTGTATATGTGAGTGGGTGAGTGAGTGGGTGAGTGAGTGGGTGAGTGGGTGAGTGAGTGGGTGAGTGAGTGAATGAATGAGTGAGTGGGTGAGTGAGTGAGTGGGTGAGTGAATAAGTGAGTGGGTGAGTGAATGAGTGAGTGGGTGAGTGAGTGGGTGAGTGTATGTGTGAGTGGGTGAGTGAGTGGGTGAGCGAGTGTATGAGTGAGTGTATGAGTGAGTGGGTGAGTAAGTAGGTGAGTGAGTGGGTGAGTGAATAGGTGAGTGAATAGATGAGTGAGTGGGTGAGTGAGTGGATGTGAGTGGGTGAGTGTATGTGTGAGCGGGTGAGTGGGTGAGTGTATGAGTGAGTGTGTGAGTGAGTGGGTGAGTGAGTGAATGAATGAGTGAGTGGGTGAGTGAATGGGTGAGTGAATGAGTGAGTGGGTGGGTGAGTGGGTGAGTGAGTGGGTGAGTGTATGTGTGAGTGAGTAGGTGAGTGAGTGGGTGAGTGAGTAAATGAATGAGTGGGTGAGTGAATAGGTGAGTGAGTGGGTGAGTGAATGAGTGAGTGGGTGGGTGAGTGGGTGAGTGAGTGGGTGAGTGTATGTGTGAGTGGGTGAGTGAGTGAATGAGTGAGTAGGAGTGTGGGTGAGTGAGTGAGTGAGTGGGTGAGTGAGTGAATGAATGAGTGAGTGAGTGAGTGGGTGAGTGAATAGGTGAGTGAGTGGGTGAGTGAATGGGTGAGTGGGTGGGTGAGAGGGTGTATGAGTGAGTGGGTGAGTGAGTGGGTGAGTGGGTCGGTGAGTGGGTGAGTGAGTGGGTGAATGAGTGTATCAGTGAGTGTATGAGTGAGTGGGTGAGTGAGTGGGTGAGTGGGTGAATGAGTGGGTGAGTGAGTGTATGAGTGAATGTATGAGTGAGTGTGTGAGTGAGTGGGTGAGTGAGTGGGTGAGTGAATGAGTGGGTGAGTGAATAGGTGAGTGAGTGGCTGAGTGAATGAGTGGGTGGGTGGGTGAATGGGTGAGTGTGTGGGTGAGTGTATGTGTGAGTCGGTGAGTGAGTGTATGAGGGAGTGGGTGAGTGAGTGGGTGAGTGAGTGGGTGAGTGAGTGGGTGAGTGAGTGAATGGGTGAGTGAGTGGGTGAGTGAGTGTATGAGTGAGTGGATGAGTGTATGAGTGAGTGGGTGAGTGAGTGGGTGAGTGTGAATGAATGAGTGAGTGGGTGAGTGAGTGAGTGGGTGAGTGAATAGGTGAGTGAGTGGGTGAGTGAATGAGTGAGTGGGTGAGTGAATGAGTGAGTGGGTGGGTGAGTGGGTGAGTGAGTGGGTGAGTGTATGTGTGAGTGGGTGAGTGAGTGTATGAGTGAGTGGGTGAGTGAGTGTATGAGTGAGTGGGTGAGTGAGTGGGTGAGTGAGTGTATGAGTGAATGGGTGAGTGAGTGGGTGAGTGAGTGTACGAGTGAGTGGGTGAGTGAGTGGAAGAGTGAGTGGGTGAGTGAGTGGGTGAATGAATAGGTGAGTGAGCAGGTGAGTGAGCGGGTGAGTGAGCGGGTGAGTGAGTGGGTCGGTGAGTGAGTAAGTGAGTGGGTGAGTGAATGAGTGAGTGGGTGAGTGAGTGGGTGAGTGTATGTGTGAGTGGGTGAGTGAGTGTATGAGTGAGTGGGTGAGTGGGTGAGTGAGTGGGTGAGTGAGTGAGTGGGTGAGTGAGTGAGTGGGTGAGTGGGTGAGTGAGTGGGTGAGTGAGTGGGTGAGTGAGTGTATGAGTGAATGGGTGAGTGAGTGTATGAGTGTATGAGTGAGTGAGTGAGTGAGTGCATGAGTGAGTGGGTGAGTGAGTGGGTGAGTGAGTGTGTGAGTGAGTGAACGAATGAGTGAGTAGGTGAGTGTATGTGTGAGTGAGTGAGTGGGTGAGTGAGTGGGTGAGTGGGTGAGTGAGTGGGTGAGTGAGTGGGTGAGTGAGTGGATGAGTGAGTGTATGGGTGAGTGAGTGGGTGAGTGAGTGTATGAGTGAATGGGTGAGTGAGTGGATGAGTGTATGAGTGAGTGGGTGAGTGAGTGGGTGAGTGAATGAATGAGTGAGTGGGTGAGTGAATGGGTGAGTGAATAGGTGAGTGAGTGGGTGAGTGAATGAGTGAGTGGGTGAGTGTATGTGTGAGTGGGTGAGTGAGTGTATGAGTGAGTGGGTGAGTGAGTGGGTGAGTGAGTGGATGAGTGTATGAGTGAGTGGGTGAGTGAGTGTACGAGTGAGTGGGTGAGTGAGTAGGTGAGTGAGCGGGTGAGTGAGTGAGTAGGTGAGTGAGTAAGTGAGTGGGTGAGTGAGTGGGTGAGTGAGCGGGTGAGTGAGTGTATGAGTGAGTGTATGAGTGAGTGGGTGTGAGTGGGTGAGTGGGTGTGAGTGGGTGAGTGAGTGTATGAGTGAGTGTATGAGTGAATGTATGAGTGAGTGTGTGGGTGAGTGAGTGGGTGAGTGAGTGAGTGGGTGAGTGAATGAGTGGGTGAGTGAATAGGTGTGAGTGGGTGAGTGAATGAGTGAGTGGGTGAGTAAGTGGGTGAGTGTATGTGTGAGTGGGTGAGTGAGTGTATGAGTGAGTGGGTGAGTGAGTGGGTGAGTGAGTGGGTGAGTGTGTGAGAGTGAGTGAGTGGGTGAGTGAGTGAGTGAGTGAGTGGGTGAGTGAGTGTATGAGTGAATGGGTGAGTGAGTGGGTGAGTGAGTGTATGAATGAGTGGGTGAGTGAGTGTATGAGTGAGTGGGTGAGTGAGTGTATGAGTGAGTGGGTGAGTGAGTGGGTGAGTGAGTGTGTGAGTGAGTGAATGAATGAGTGAGTCGGTGAGTGAGTGAGTGGGTGAGTGAATAGGTGAGTGAGTGGGTGATTGAATGAGTGAGTGGGTGAGTGAATGAGTGAGTGGGTGAGTGAGTGAGTAGGTGAGTGAGTAAGTGAGTGAGTAAGTGAGTGGGTGAGTGAGTGGGTGAGTGAGTGAATGAATGAGTGAGTGGGTGAGTGAGTGAGTGGGTGAGTGAATAGGTGAGTGAGTGTGTGTGAATGAGTGAGTGGGTGGGTGAGTGGGTGATGAGTGGGTGAGTGAGTGGGTGAGTGTATGTGTGAGTGGGTGAGTGAGTGGGTGAGTGAGTGAATGAATGAGTGAGTGGGTGAGTGAGTGAGTGGGTGAGTGAATAGGTGAGTGAGTGTGTGTGAATGAGTGAGTGGGTGGGTGAGTGGGTGATGAGTGGGTGAGTGAGTGGGTGAGTGTATGTGTGAGTGGGTGAGTGAGTGGGTGAGTGAGTGGGTGAGTGAGTGTATGGGTGAGTGAGTGGGTGAGTGAGTATATGAGTGAGTGGGTGAGTGAGTGGGTGAGTGAGTGGGTGAGTGAGTATATGAGTGAGTGGGTGAGTGAGTAGGTGAGTGAATGAATGAGTGAGTGTGTGTGAGTGAGTGGGTGAGTGAATAGGTGAGTGAATGAATGAGTGAGTGTGTGTGAGTGAGTGGGTGAGTGAATAGGTGAGTGAATGGGTGAGTGTACGAGTGAGTGGGTGAGTGTATGTGTGAGTGGGTGAGTGAGTGTATGAGTGAGTGGGTGAGTGAGTGGGTGACTGAGTGTATGTGTGAGTGGGTGAGTGAGTGTATGAGTGAGTGGGTGAGTGAGTGGATGAGTGTATGAGTGAGTGGGT
Source organism: Carcharodon carcharias (assembly GCF_017639515.1). Lineage (NCBI taxonomy): Eukaryota > Metazoa > Chordata > Chondrichthyes > Lamniformes > Lamnidae > Carcharodon > Carcharodon carcharias. Next base: position 89,812,503 of record NC_054487.1, on the reverse strand, counting down.
GAGTGAGTGTATGAGTGAATGGTGAGTGAGTGGGTGAGTGAGTGTATGAGTGAGTGTGTGAGTGAGTAGGTGAGTTAGCGGGTGAGTGAGCGGGTGAGTGAGTGAGTAGGTGAGTGAGTAAGTGAGTGGGTGAGTGAGCGGGTGAGTGAGTGTATGAATGAGTGAGTAAGTGAGTGGGTGAGTGAGCGGGTGAGTGAGTGTATGAATGAGTGAGTAAGTGAGTGGGTGAGTGAGCGGGTGAGTGAGTGTATGAATGAGTGAGTAAGTGAGTGGGTGAGTGAGCGGGTGAGTGAGTGTATGAATGAGTGTGAGTGGGTGCCGACATGCATGTGCGCCAGGACTTCCTCAGGGTCCCGACATGCGTGTGCAGCAGGACCTCAAGGTGAGGTGGGGGGTTGGGGTTGGGTGGGGTAACGTTATAAGGCAGAATGGGGGGAGGTTGGAGGGTAGGTTAGGGGATGTTGGGGGGGACATTGGTGAGGGAGGTTTGAGGGGAGCCTGTAGAGCAGATGGAAGGTGTTTTGGGGGAGGTTAGGGGTGGGAGATTGTAGGATGGGTTGGGGGTAGGGAGATGGGGGTCGGGGAGAAGTTGTAGGGGGGAAGAGGGTAGGTTGGAGGGGGGATTATGGGATGTTAGGGGGTGGTTGCAGGGGTTTTGGAGGTGGTTAGGGGTGGTTAGAATTTGGAGATCAGAGGGGAGTTGGGGGTAGGTTGGAGGAGGGTTTGGGGTTGGCAGGAGGTTAGCTACATTATAACATAGGAATGATAGTTGTGTTTTTTTTGGAGAAATTAATACAGAGCGGGAGTAAAGGCAGGTTCGAGGACAGTAAAGAGGAAAGTTAAGTTAAGTCAAGTTAAGGATATGACAATATTTGAAAGGATTAATGGAGTGATTATCGATGTACAATTCTGCTTCCAGATGAAATTGAATGTAACCTTTTAATTTTAATCATTGGTCTGTTTTGAAACTGCACACTCAATAAGGTGAGATCTCTTAGGATTTGCTCAGAAGCCTGGACAGTGCAGAGACCTTGTAAAGATTCAATTACAATCATTTTATGTGCTCGCTTGCCTGGAACAGTGAGATACAAGGATTAGACTAATTAGCACTGTGTGGCAAAGAATGTCTTTCTATGAAAGGCATATCCTGTTGTGATCTTCATAGAGACCACACACTTTTAAAAAGAGGTTTGAACTTTCAGTTAATACCTGAAAGAATGAGATAGCAAGATTCACGTTTTAAAACCTTTACTGTAACAATTCGTTGCAAAAAGCACTTATGACTAAACACTATTTTCTTTTGTGGGCAACTCAAACTTTAATTACAGAAAGCTACATTCTCTTTTATACTTATCATACATCATACTTGCCCTGGAATTACAGTCCTTAGAACAAACAGTCCATAGATGTGTCCAGTTTCCAATGGCTTGCCTTTCACATCTGGATAACTTCCAATCCCAGACAGATTTTCACTGTGAGAGTTACACTGCAGATTCCTTCCCACTAACCCAAGCTAGGTGAATCTCTTGGTCTCCTTTAAATCCTCATGGATTTAGTCATCTCAATCTGAGTGCAAACTCCCACCTGCTTTCTGTGAGATGAACAATGGAGTCAACACTTCCTCTGCTTCAGGTGCAGGATTGGCTGTCTCTAGCTCAAGCTGTCTGCCTCTCAGATGGCTACTGATCACACAAAACAAAACTGTTGTCTGTCTGTGATATTCATCGATTTGCAAGGAAGCATGTGACCTGACCTTACAAGTGGCTTCTTCAGCCCTCTTCCCTGGGGCAATGTAAAACACACTAGTCATGTATCTAGATAGAAATGCTAATTAGTACCTTTGATCCCAACTCCCTTTCACCTTGGAAGTAAATGGAGGATAATTTACAGGATAACTTTATACAACTCAATACCTATAACACCTTTGTGGGACTTAGTGTCTACTCATTGTGAACTTAGAGACTTCTGCCATTGGCTCCAAGCATAAATATCTTGCATCTTCTTAGCAAAACAATCCGAGTCCTCCTGTCATCTCTAACAATCAAACCACCCAAGTTTACTGTCAGACAGACTGTAGAACAGGTCCATATGGCCCCCTTCATTTACCCTAAATTTAAAAATAAAGTCCAAAAATACAATAATCTCATAAATTACATAATTATGGCAATCCTGACTTGGAAATATATCACCGTTCCTTCACTGTTACTGGGTCAAGATCCTGGAACTCCCTCCCTAACAGCACTGTGGGTGTACCTACACCACATGGACTGCAGCGGTTCAAGAAGGCAGCTCACCACCACCTTCTCAAGGGGCAATTAGGGACGGGCAATAAATGCTGGCTTTGTCAGCAATGCTCAAATTCTATGAACTAATATTCTATTAATATAAAAATATTCTTTATGAAGCCCATCCTTTGCACCCTCTATCCTTCAATCAACTCCCCTTCCTGGACCCTGAATGAAGTGTTATCATCAATGATTCTCTCTTATGAGAAAATTGTCCATTTCCCTTTCAGAACCGTCATTCTGCCCCCACCCCACCATTAAATCCCTGGACCATTCTAACATCTAGCCATCTCCACCTCTAGCCTCCTTTTTACATTCCTCAGATGCATTAATTCCAGCTTCCTCCATGGATGAGAAACCAACACATCTCCAGCAATGGCTTCCCTTACTTTCTCGTCCCATCTACAGTTTCACCTCTGAATTTGCCTAATGACCTTTTTGATTTTTTTCTTACTCTTGGGATGTGGGTGTCACTGGCTAGGCCAGCATTTATTGTCCATCCCTAATTGCCCTTGTTCAGAGGGTATTTAAAAGTCAACCACATTGCTGTGGGTCTGGAGTCACATGTAGGCCAGACCAGGTAAGGACAACAGATTTCCTTCCTTAAAAGGCATTAGTGAACCAGATGGGTTTTTAGAGCAATTGTTTCATGGTCATCATCAGAATTTTAATTCCAGATTTTTATTGAATTCAGATTTCACTGTCTGCTGTGGTGGGATTCAAACCCTGGATACCCAGAGCATTACCCTAGGTCTCTTGAATACTAGTCCAGTGACAATACCACTACACCATTGCCTCTCCACCATGTTGGTTTCTATGATATTGTTTGTAAGCATGGGACATTCTACATAAAACCTGATGACTCCCAGCTCCATCCTTCCATTGTGCCTTCTGTATCTCTGTGCTGCCTGTTCAGCACACATAATGGAGAATTCCAGTCCCCTGCAACCTCATTATCAGGAAGGGCTGAAGCCTTTGGGTGCTGTTGAGTTGGCTTGATTCGTACAAACAGAACTTGTGAATAAACAGAGCAATATGCAACATGCTTATAAGAGTGACTGCAAATGTCCCAGAAATAATCAAATTTATGAATAATTCTGTGTTCTTCGCCCACACTAGTTACAGAAATATCAACGCTGTTATATCAGTTCTCATCTCTCATAAAGTCAGAAATAGAAACAGACGAGTACCAGAAAGGCAGGAAACATGTGTAAATATAGAAACAATATGTAATTAGAAAATATCTCATTACATAAATGTAACCAACTATATTTATATAGCATTAAAACTCTGATACTTCCTGAGTCTAGGCTGTCTTGTTTTCTCCGCTTAGCTGAGCATTAAACAATGGAAATAACATTTGTAATGTAACAAGGATGGAAGAGGATTAATTAAACTTCCCCCTACTCTCAGTGATTAAAATACATGGAACAGTGTTTTCCCTCAGAGACTTGTGCCCATGTGAGAAGCCTGTGTGTTTTGTTCACAAACACTCCCTAACTTGGAAGGATAGTTTCGGGTGAGATGAAGGGAGTTGGGGAGGGATGCCATGTGGAATTTGGAGGAAAGACTCAACTTGACAGACTACAATTTGCACCCATGTGACTGTGTGCACAAGCTTTAGAATTTTTAATAATCCATTGGTGCCATTGCTACTTTCGCCAATTAATTTAAATCTCTGCCTTTTGGCTCTCGAACCTCCCAACAATGGGGGCAGTTTCTCCCCATCTGCTCTGTTCAGTCCCCTCAAGATTTTGAACATCTCTATAAAATCTCTCAGCCTTCTATTCTCCAAGGAGAATCGTCCCAACCTCTCCAATCTATCCTCATAACTCAAGTTTCTCATCGCTGGAGCCATTCTCATGGATTTTTTCTGCACTCTCTCCAATGTCTTCACATCCTGCCTAAAGTGCGGTGCCCAGAACTGGACACAATATTCCAGCTGAGGCCAAACCAGTGTTTAGTACAGGTTTAACGTAACCTTCCTGCTCTTGTACTCTATTCCCCTATTGATAAAGCCCAGGATACTGTATGCTTTATTAATCACACTCCCAATCTGTCTTGCCACCTTCAATGATTTATGTACATATACACCCAGGTCCCTCTTCTCCTGCACCCGCTTTAGAATTGTACCCTTTATTTTATATTGTCTCTCCATGTTCTTTCTACCAAAATGAATCACTTCACATTTCCTGGATTGAACTTCATCTGCTGCCTGTCCATCCACTCCACCAACTTGTCTGTGTCATTCTAAAGTTCTACACTGTCCTCCACACAGTTCACAATGCTTCCGATTCTACACTGTCCTCTGCACAGTTCACAATGCTTCCGATTCTACACTCTCCTCCTCGCAGTTCACAATGCTTCCGATTCTACACTCTCCTCCTCGCAGTTCACAATCCTTCCGATTCTACACTCTCCTCCTCGCAGTTCACAATCCTTCCAATTCTACACTCTCCTCCTCGCAGTTCACAATCCTTCCGATTCTACACTCTCCTCCTCGCAGTTCACAAAACTTCCCAGTTTCACATCATCTGTATTCATAGAAAAATTCCTCACCCACCCACAATGCAGGGCATGGGCCAGCATCAGTATCACAGCATGTGTTGTGATTTTTGATTACGAGCCATATCACTGTGAAAATAGAAATATTAGGAACATGAGGAGGCTCTTCAGCTCCTCAAGCCTGCTCTGCTACTCAATTAGATCATAGCCAATCTGCCCCTCAGATCCGTTTGCCCATGTAGACCCTGGTACTCTTACCCAACAAAAAACTCAAGTTTTAAAAACTCCCGTTGACCCCAAACATCCACGATATTTTGAGGGAGAAAGTTCCAAATTTCTAACTGCTCTTTATTGTTAAAAAATACTGCTTCCTGCTCAGAGTCCTGAATAGCCCAGCTAATTTTAATATCACCCCACCTTGCTCTTGATAACCCACCAGAGAAAATAAGATGGAGAAATGAAATCCTTTTTTAAACTTTAAATTAGACCTCAAACCAATGCCCGGTCTGCTCTCTCGGGTAGATGTAGAAGATCCCATGATACAATTTCGAAGAGCAGGGGAGTTCTCCCTGGTGTCCCGGTCAATATTTATCTTCATACAGAAACAGCTTATCCGGCCATTATCACATTGTTTGTGGCAGCTTGCTGTACACAAGTTGGCTGCCGTATTTCCGACCTTGCAACAGTGAGCACGCGCAAAAAATTTACTTCATTGGATATAAAGTGCTTTGGGATGTCCTGTGATTGTGAAAGGTGCTATCTAAATGCAAGGCTCAAGCAGCTCAGTTAGATTACTCCACAGTCTTCTAAACTCCAGGGAATAGTTTATGGCAGCAGCTCTCGCCATCTTCAACCCCTGGCAGAGGGCCAGGGCCCATGTGCAGGAACTGTGGAAGCTGCCCATTGGCAGCTGGGTTGGCCATTGGCTGCACCATACTTGTGTGCCAGCCTGTCGCACTGAGACAAGGCTTGTGAGACACAAAAGGGGTGTACTGTAATGAAAGTGAATGAAGCTGAATGCTGGAGGTTTAGCATTCTGTATTAAAATTATTGTTTTATGCAAATCTCCACAGAAAGCAATTTTCAGGAATAATTTGTATACAGCGGGGATTTGCATATTAATTGTCAGTTTAACATTCAGGGCTGTATAAAGCTTTGGAATGGAGAGCAGGGATTTACATGTATCTGAGATGCATGCAAGTGGCATCTAATTAATAAGATGCAATGCCAACATTTCCAAAATAACTCATTTGACAAATAATTTTATTGAAGTACAGATATGTAGATGATCAATGTTCTTTTTTGAAGAAGTGACTAAAACAATGGATGGGGGATGTCTATGGATGTCAGTTATATGGACTTCCAGAAGACATTTGATAAAGTTCCTCATAAGAGGCTGTTGGCTGAAGTTGAAGCTCTTGGGATTGAAGGCAAATTATTGACCTGGAAGGAGGCAAAGAAAATAGACAATGTTGTCAAAATGTGACGTGTGGTATCCCGTTAGGACCTGTGTTGGAGCCTCAGCTATAAGCCATCTTTATTATCGGCTGAGATGATGGGATAGAAAACCACAGAGACACAGTGACAGGTAGTGTTGGGAATAGTGTAGATGCAAGAAGAACAAAACAAAGAAATGTTGATAGATTAAGTGAATGGGTAAAACTGTGGCAAGTGGACTTCAGTGTAGGAAACTGTTGAGGTCATTCACTGTGAACCTAAAAAGGATAAAACAGGGCACTTTCTAAATGGTGAAAAGATAGAAACAGTGGAGGAACAAAGTGACTCGGGGATCCATATAAATAGATCATTAAAATGTCATGAACAGATCCAAAAAAAATTGAAAAAACTAATCGAGTGCTGGCCTTTATATCTGGAGGACTTGCATACAAAGGGTAGAAGTCATGCTTTATCTGTAAAACCCTGTTTAGACCTGGAGTCACTGTGAGCAACACTGGGCACCGCATCTGAGGAAGGATATATTGGCCTTGGAGGGAGTGCAGCGGAGATTCACCTAAATGATGCCCAGGCCCAGCTTTTCACACCCAGGGCAGATGCGCAGAGACAGGAGAATTCCCAGCTCTACGAAACTGATCTTTAAAAATGGCTCTGAAGAAGAGTCACACGGACTCGAAACGTTAACTCTGTTTCTCGCTCACAGACGCTGCCAGACCCGCTGAGCTTTTCCAGCATTTTCTGTTTTTATTTCAGATTTCTAGCATCCACGGTATTTTGCTTTTATCTTTAAAAACGGCTGCCTGGATGTTGGAATGTCGCTCCGAGGGGGCAGGTGGAATTAGAATCCGGGTTGGGTGACCCGGGAAGAACTGAGGAGGATGCTGGGTGCAGAGACGGCCCTGGGAGGAAGGTCTGCCTTGGGGCTCCGGCACTGTGAACAAAGTTTAAAAATAAAGATTAAAACACGAAACATCCCTCCAGCCCTCACCCCTCACTCCATTCCCACCCTGCGCACACAGTCCCCACGCCTTGTCCACACCAACCCCAGCCACCTCATGCTCCTCACTAACCTCCCATAACCCCTCAGACACTCCATGCCAACCTATGCCCCTGTACCCATCCCCCATGGCCCTTTTTCCAAATGGCAGGCAGTGACTAGTGGGGTACCCCAGAGATCGGTGCTGGGACACCTGCTATTCACAATATATATTAATGATTTAGTTGAGGGAATTAAATGTAATATCTCCAAATTTGCAGATGACACAAAGCTGGGTGGGAGGGTGAGCTGTGAGGAGGATGCAGAGATGCTTCAGTGTGATTTGGACAAGCTAAGTGAGTGGGCAAATGCATGGCAGATGCAGTATAATGTGGATAAATGTGAGGTTATCCACTTTGGTAGCAAAAACAGGAAGGCAGATTATTATCTGAATGGCTATAAATTGAGAGAGGGGAATGTGCAATGAGACCTGGGTGTCCTTGTACACCAGTCACTGAAGGTAAGCATGCAGGTGCAGCAGGCGGTAAAGAAGGCAAATGGTATGTTGGCCTTCATAGCGAGAGGATTCGAGTACAGGAACAGGGATGTCTTGCTGCAATTGTACAGGGCCTTAGTGAGACCACACCTGGAATATTGTGTGCAGTTTTGGTCTCCTTATCTGAGGAAGGATTTACTTGCTATAGAGGGAGTGCAGCGAAGGTTTAGCAGACTGATTCCTGGATGGTGGGACTGACATATGAGGAGAGATTGAGTCGGTTAGGATTATATTCGCTGGAGTTGAGAAGAATGAGGGGGGATCTCATAGAAACCTATAAAACTCTAACAGGACTAGACAGAGTAGATGCAGGAAGGATGTTCCCGATGGTGAGGGAGTCCAGAACCAGGGGTCACAGTCTGAGGATATGGGGTAGACCATTTAGGACTGAGATGAGGAGAAATGTCTTCACCCAGAGAGTGGTGAAACTGTGGAATTCGTTACCACAGAAAGTAGTTGAGACCAAAACATTGTATGTTTTCAAGAAGGAGTTAGATATAGCTCTTGGGGTGAAAGGGATCAAAGGATATGGGGAGAAAGCGGGAGCAGGTTATTGAGTTGGATGATCAGCCATGATCATGATGAATGGTGGAGCAGGCTCCAAGGGCCTGGTCCTCCTATTTCTACGTTTCCATGTTTATAACCCCCATGCCACTTAGTGCCAACTCGTGGCTTCCCATCCATCACCTTTTGTCCTTGTGTGCCAACTCACCGATTATCCTTCAAGGTTAGGCCTCAGGACCCATGCAGAGATGAGATAAAGCTGTATAAAATAATGTTCTAAGTCTCGATTGCAGACTTCACTATATTGAGAAAAACACTTATTCCTAAAAATTCATTTGCTACATTTACACTCCTTCAACTACATCAAGCCTTATAACAACAAACATTTCATTCAAGCACACAATCCCTTATAACAAGTATTGGAATTAGTCATCCCACATCAAAGGGCCTAGAACCACTTGTAGCTGTCAATCAATCTGTGAAACAGCAGAAACCCTACTGTGAAAATAGATCCATTAATAAAAGCACTTCGGCTTAAGTCAACAGACAGGATGAAAGTGGGAAGAATAATTTTTTTAACACACTAGAAACTTTTTCAAAGATTTAAAGGGCAGGGATTTTAAATATGGTGACATTTTTAACAGGTCGCTTTAACAGGTGTTTCTGACAGGTTTGACAGTTGAACTTGGCAGACCTTTTGACAGTTCCAATGAGTTTGACAGTATTGGGTTAATGCACGTTGTACGCACATTTATGCCTAATTTTAATAATTCCAAAAGGGACCTGACCTCTACCAAAGGTGTCCTAGGACCATATCCAAAGGGGTACCTTAGCTCTCCAAAGGGGTCCTCTGGCCATCAAAATGAATCCACCAAGCACTGACCAGCTCTTACCTGGTTCAATCTGCACACTCTGGGTTTCACAGTCCCGCTCTACCAAAACCCCACTTCAGTAGAGGCAGATGCTGATTCAAATGGTGAAACACAGCCTGTCCCCATTCCCCCTCTGCAAACTGTACATAGTGAAACACAGCCCGTCCCCATTCCCCCTCTGTAAACTGTACATAGTGAAACACAGTCCCCGTCCCCATTCCCCCTCTGTAAACTGTACATAGTGAAACACAGCCCATGTCCCCATTCCCCCTCTGTAAACTGTACATAGTGAAACACAGCCCCCGTCCCCATTCCCCCTCTGTAAACTGTACATAGTGAAACACAGCCCCATCCCCATTCCCCCTCTGTAAACTGTACATAGTGAAACACAGCCCCCGTCCCCATTCCCCCTCTGTAAACTGTACATAGTGAAACACAGCCCGTCCCCATTCCCACTCTGTAAACTGTACATAGTGAAACACAGCCCGTCCCCATTCCCACTCTGTAAACTGTACATAGTGAAACACAGCCCCCGTCCCCATTCCCCCTCTGTAAACTGTACATAGTGAAACACAGCCCCCGTCCCCATTCCCCCTCTGTAAACTGTACATAGTGAAACACAGCCCGTCCCCATTCCCCCTCTGTAAACTGTACATAGTGAAACACAGCCCGTCCCCATTCCCACTCTGTAAACTGTACATAGTGAAACACAGCCCGTCCCCATTCCCCCTCTATAAACTGTACATAGTGAAACACAGCCCCCGTCCCCATTCCCCCTCTGTAAACTGTACATAGTGAAACACAGCCCATCCCCATTCCCCCTCTGTAAACTGTACATAGTGAAACACAGCCCCCGTCCCCATTCCCCCTCTGTAAACTGTACATAGTGAAACACAGCCCCCATCCCCATTCCCCCTCTGTAAACTGTACATAGTGAAACACAGCCCGTCCCCATTCCCCCTCTGTAAACTGTACATAGTGAAACACAGCCCGTCCCCATTCCCCCTCTGTAAACTGTACATAGTGAAACACAGCCCGTCCCATTCCCCCTCTGTAAACTGTACATAGTGAAACACAGCACCCGTCCCCATTCCCCCTCTGTAAACTGTACATAGTGAAACACAGCCCGTCCCCATTCCCCCTCTGTAAACTGTACATAGTGAAACACAGCCCACATCCACATTCCCCCTCTGTAAACTGTACATAGTGAAACACAGCCCGTCCCCATTCCCCCTCTGTAAACTGTACATAGTGAAACACAGCCCCCGTCCCCATTCCCCCTCTGTAAACTGTACATAGTGAAACACAGCCCGTCCCCATTCCCCCTCTGTAAACTGTACATAGTGAAACACAGCCCGTCCCCATTCCCCCTCTGTAAACTGTACATAGTGAAACACAGCCCGTCCCCATTCCCCCTCTGTAAACTGTACATAGTGAAACACAGCCCCGTCCCCATTCCCCCTCTGTAAACTGTACATAGTGAAACACAGCCCGTCCCCATTCCCCCTCTGTAAACTGTACATAGTGAAACACAGCCCGTCCCCATTCCCCCTCTGTAAACTGTACATAGTGAAACACAGCGCCCGTCCCCATTCCCCCTCTGTAAACTGTACATAGTGAAACACAGCCCCGTCCCCATTCCCCCTCTGTAAACTGTACATAGTGAAACACAGCCCCCATCCCCATTCCCCCTCTTTAAACTGTACATAGTGAAACACAGCCCCCATCCCCATTCCCCCACTGTAAACTGTACATAGTGAAACACAGCCCGTCCACAATCCCCCTCTGTAAACTGTACATAGTGAAACACAGCCCCCGTCCGCATTCCCCCTCTGTAAACTGTGCATAGTGAAACACAGCCCGTCCCCATTCCCCCTCTGTAAACTGTACATAGTGAAACACAGCCCCCGTCCCCATTCCCCCTCTGTAAACTGTACATAGTGAAACACAGCCCGTCCCCATTCCCCCTCTGTAAACTGTATATAGTGAAACACAGCCCCCGTCCCCATTCCCCCACTGTAAACTGTACATAGTGAAACACAACCCATCCCCATTCCCCCTCTGTAAACTGTACATAGTGAAACACAACCCCCGTCCCCATTCCCCCTCTGTAAAATGTACATAGTGAAACACAGCCCGTCCCCATTCTCCCTCTGTAAACTGTACATAGTGAAACACAGCCCGTCCCCATTTTCCCTCTGTAAACTGTACATAGTGAAACACAGCCCGTCCCCATTCCCCCTCTGTAAACTGTACATAGTGAAACACAGCCCGTCCCCATTCCCCCTCTGTAAACTGTACATAGTGAAACACAGCCCGTCCCCATTCCCCCTCTGTAAACTGTACATAGTGAAACACAGCCCGTCCCCATTCCCCCTCTGTAAACTGTACATAGTGAAACACAGCCCCGTCCCCATTCCCCCTCTGTAAACTGTACATAGTGAAACACAGCCCGTCCCCATTCCCCCTCTGTAAACTGTACATAGTGAAACACAGCCCGTCCCCATTCACCCTCTGTAAACTGTACATAGTGAAACACAGCCCCCGTCCCCATTCCCCCTCTGTAAACTGTACATAGTGAAACACAGCCTGTCCCCATTCCCCCTCTGTAAACTGTACATAGTGAAACACAGCCCGTCCCCATTCCCCCTCTGTAAACTGTACATAGTGAAACACAGCCTCCGTCCCCATTCCCCCTCTGTAAACTGTACATAGTGAAACACAGCCCCTCCCCATTCCCCCTCTGTACACTGTACATAGTGAAACACAGCCCGTCCCCATTCCCCCTCTGTAAACTGTACATAGTGAAACACAGCCTCCGTCCCCATTCCCCCTCTGTAAACTGTACATAGTGAAACACAGCCCGTCCCCATTCCCACTCTGTAATCTGTACATAGTGAAACACAGCCCTTCAAAATTCCCCCTCTGTTAACTATACATAGTGAAACACAGCCCCTGTCCCCATTCCCCCTCTGTAAACTGCACCTAGTGAAACACAGCCCCCGTCCGCATTCCTCCACTGTAAACTGTACATCGTGAAACACAGCCCACATCCCCATTCCCCCTTTGTAAACTGTACATAGTGAAACACAGCCCGTCCCCATTCCCCCTCTGTAAACTGTACCTAGTGAAATATAGCCCGTCCCCATTCTCCCTCTGTAAAGTGTACATAGTGAAACACAGCCCGTCCCCATTCCCCCTCTGTAAACTGTACATAGTGAAACACAGCCCGTCCCCATTCCCCCTCTGTAAACTGTACATAGTGAAACACAGCCCGTCCCCATTCCCCCTCTGTAAACTGTACATAGTGAAACACAGCCCGTCCCCATTCGCCCTCTGAAAACAGTACATAGTGAAACACAGCCCCCGTCCCCATTCCCCTTCTGTAAACTGTACATAGTGAAAAACAGCCCCCATCCCCATTCCCTCTCTGTAAACTGTACTTAGTGAAACACAGCTCCTGTCCCCATTCCCCCTCTGTAAACTGTACATAGTGAAACACAGCCCTTTCCCATTCCACCTCTGTAAACTGTACATAGTGAAACACAGCCCCCGTCCCCATTCCCCCTCTGTAAACTGTACATAGTGAAACACAGCCCCCGTCCCCATTCCCCCTCTGTAAACTGTACATAGTGAAACACAGCCCGTCCCCATTCCCCCTCTGTAAACTGTACCTAGTGAAACACAGCCCGTCCCCATTCCCCCTCTGTAAACTGTACATAGTGAAACACAGCCCGCCCCCATTCCACCTCTGTAAACTGTACATAGTGAAACACAGCCCCCGTCCCCATTCCCCCTCTGTAAACTGTACATAGTGAAACACAGCCCCCGTCCCCATTCCCCCTCTGTAAACTGTACATAGTGAAACACAGCCCCCCTTCCCATTCCCCCTCTGTAAACTGTACATAGTGAAACACAGCCCGTCCCCATTCCCCCTCTGTAAACTGTAGATTTTGAAACACATCTTGTCCCCATTCCCCCTCTGTAAACTGTACATAGTGAAACACAGACCATCCCCATTCCCCCTTGCAAACTGTACATAGTGAAACACAGCCCCCGTCCCCATTCCCCCTCTGTAACCCTTACATAGTGAAACAATGCCCCCTTCCCCATTCCCCCTCTGTAAACTGTACATAGTGAAACATAGTCCTGATCCCCATTCCCCCTCTGTAAACTGTACATTTTGAAACACAGCCCATCCCCATTTCCCCTCTGTAAACTGTACATAGTGAAACACAGCCCATCCCCATTCCCCCTCTGTAAACTGTACATAGTGAAACACAGCCCCCGTCCCCATTCCCCCTCTATAAACTGTACATAGTGAAACACAGCCCGTCCCCATTCGTCCTCTGAAAACTGTACATAGTGAAACACAGCCCCCGTCCCCATCCCCCTCTGTAAACTGTACATAGTGAAAAACAGCCCCCATACCCATTCCCCCTCTGTAAACTGTACATAGTGAAACACAGCCCCCATCCACATTCCCCCTCTGTAAACTGTACATAGTGAAACACAGCCCCGTCCCCATTCCCCCTCTGTAAACTGTACATAGTGAAACACAGCCCCCGTCCCCATTCCCCCTCTGTAAACTGTGCATAGTGAAACACAGCCCTGGTCCCCATTCCCACTCTGTAAAATGTACCTAGTGAAACACAGCCCCCGTCTGCATTCCCCCACTGTAAACTGTACATAGTGAAACACAGCCCCCATCCCCATTCCCCCTCTGCAAACTGTACATAGTGAAACACAGCCCCCGTCCCCATTCCCCCTCTGTAAACCTTACATAGTGAAACAATGCCCCCATCCCCATTCCCCCTCTGTAAACTGTACATAGTGAAACACAGTCCTGATCCCCATTCCCCCTCTGTAAACTGTACATAGTGAAACACAGCCCATCCCCATTCCCCCTCTGTAAACTGTACATAGTGAAACACAGCCCATCCCCATTCCCCCTCTGTAAACTGTACATAGTGAAACACAGCCCGTCCCCATTCCCCCTCTGTAAACTGTACATAGTGAAACACAGCCCCGTCCCCATTCCCCCTCTGTAAACTGTACATAGTGAAACACAGCCCGTCCCCATTCCCCCTCTGTAAACTGTACATAGTGAAACACAGCCCGTCCCCATTCCCCCTCTGTAAACTGTACATAGTGAAACACAGCCCCCGTCCCCATTCCCCCTCTGTAAACTGTACATAGTGAAACACAGCCCGTCCCCATTCCCCCTCTGTAAACTGTACATAGTGAAACACATCCCCCTTCCCCATTCCCCCTCTGTAAACTGTACATAGTGAAACACAGTCCTGATCCCCATTCCCCCTCTGTAAACTGTACATAGTGAAACACAGCCCCCGTCCCCATTCCCCCTCTGTAAACTGTACATAGTGAAACACAGCCCGTCCCCATTCCCCCTCTGTAAACTGTACATAGTGAAACACAGCCCGTGCCCATTCCCCCTCTGTAAACTGTACATAGTGAAACACAGCCCCGTCCCCATTCCCCCTCTGTAAACTGTACATAGTGAAACACAGCCCGTCCCCATTCCCCCTCTGTAAACTGTACATAGTGAAACACAGCCCCCGTCCCCATTCCCCCTCTGTAAACTGTACATAGTGAAACACAGCCCGTCCCCATTCCCCCTCTGTAAACTGTACATAGTGAAACACAGCCCGTCCCCATTCCCCCTCTGTAAACTGTACATAGTGAAACACAGCCCCCACCCCAAACCACTTTGTAAACTGTACATAGTGAAACACAGCCCCATCCCCATTCCCCCTCTGTAAACTGTACATAGTGAAACACAGCCCGTCCCCATTCCCCCTCTGTAAACAGTGCATAGTGAAACACAGCCCCCTTCCCCATTCCCCCTCTGTAAACTGTACATAGTGAAACACAGCCCCCTTCCCCATTCCCCCTCTGTAAACTGTACATAGTGAAACACAGCCCCTGTCCCCATTCCCCCTCTGTAAACTGTACATAGTGAAACACAGCCCGTCCCCATTCCCCCTCTGTAAACTGTACATAGTGAAACACAGCCCGTCCCCATTCCCCCTCTGTAAACTGTACATAGTGAAACACAGCCCGTCCCCATTCCCCTCTGTAAACTGTACATAGTGAAACACAGTCCCCATCCCCATTCCCCCTCTGTAAACTGTACATAGTGAAACACAGCCCCCGTCCCCATTCCCCCTCTGTAAACTGTACATAGTGAAACACAGCCCGTCCCCATTCCCCCTCTGTAAACTGTACATAGTGAAACACAGCCCCGGTCCCCATTCCCCCTCTGTAAACTGTACATAGTGAAACACAGCCCGTCCCCATTCCCCCTCTGTAAACTGTACATAGTGAAACACAGCCTGTCCCCATTCCCCCTCTGTAAACTGTACATAGTGAAACACAGCCCCGTCCCCATTCCCCCTCTGTAAACTGTACATAGTGAAACACAGCCCGTCCCCATTCCCCCTCTGTAAACTGTACATAGTGAAACACAGCCCTTCCCCATTCCCCCTCTGTAAACTGTACATAGTGAAACACAGCCCCTGTCCCCATTCCCCCTCTGTAAACTGTACATAGTGAAACACAGCCCCCGTCCCCATTCCCCCTCTGTAAACTGTACATAGTGAAACACAGCCCCATCCCCATTCCCCCTCTGTAAACTGTACATAGTGAAACACAGCCCGTCCCCATTCCCCCTCTGTAAACTGTACCTAGTGAAATATAGCCCGTCCCCATTCTCCCTCTGTAAAGTGTACATAGTGAAACACAGCCCGTCCCCATTCCCCCTCTGTAAACTGTACATAGTGAAACACAGCCCGTCCCCATTCCCCCTCTGTAAACTGTACATAGTGAAACACAGCCCCGTCCCCATTCCCCCTCTGTAAACTGTACATAGTGAAACACAGCCCGTCCCCATTCGCCCTCTGAAAACAGTACATAGTGAAACACAGCCCCCGTCCCCATTCCCCTTCTGTAAACTGTACATAGTGAAAAACAGCCCCCATCCCCATTCCCCCTCTGTAAACTGTACTTAGTGAAACACAGCTCCTGTCCCCATTCCCCCTCTGTAAACTGTACCTAGTGAAACACAGCCCTTTCCCATTCCACCTCTGTAAACTGTACATAGTGAAACACAGCCCCCGTCCCCATTCCCCCTCTGTAAACTGTACATAGTGAAACACAGCCCCCGTCCCCATTCCCCCTCTGTAAACTGTACATAGTGAAACACAGCCCGTCCCCATTCCCCCTCTGTAAACTGTACCTAGTGAAACACAGCCCGTCCCCATTCCCCCTCTGTAAACTGTACATAGTGAAACACAGCCCGTCCCCATTCCACCTCTGTAAACTGTACATAGTGAAACACAGCCCCCGTCCCCATTCCCCCTCTGTAAACTGTACATAGTGAAACACAGCCCCCGTCCCCATTCCCCCTCTGTAAACTGTACATAGTGAAACACAGCCCCCTTCCCATTCCCCCTCTGTAAACTGTACATAGTGAAACACAGCCCGTCCCCATTCCCCCTCTGTAAACTGTACATAGTGAAACACAGCCTGTCCCCATTCCCCCTCTGTAAACTGTACATAGTGAAACACAGACCATCCCCATTCCCCCTCTGCAAACTGTACATAGTGAAACACAGCCCCCGTCCCCA
Organism: Carcharodon carcharias; assembly: GCF_017639515.1. Lineage (NCBI taxonomy): Eukaryota > Metazoa > Chordata > Chondrichthyes > Lamniformes > Lamnidae > Carcharodon > Carcharodon carcharias. Next base: position 89,795,701 of record NC_054487.1, on the reverse strand, counting down.
TTCCCCCTCTGTAAACTGTACATAGTGAAACACAGCCCCCTTCCCCATTCCCCCTCTGTAAACTGTACATAGTGAAACACGCCCTGTCCCCATTCCCCCTCTGTAAACTGTACATAGTGAAACACAGCCCGTCCCCATTCCCCCTCTGTAAACTGTACATAGTGAAACACAGCCCCATCCCCATTCCCCCTCTGTAAACTGTACATAGTGAAACACAGCCCGTCCCCATTCCCCCTCTGTAAACTGTACATAGTGAAACACAGCCCCCATCCGCATTCCCCCTCTGTAAACTGTACATAGTGAAACACAGCCCCTGTCCCCATTCCCCCACTCTAAATGTACTTCGTGAAACACAGCCCCCATTCCCATTCCTCCTCTGTAAACTGTACATAGTGAAACACAGCCTCCGTCCCCATTCCCCCTCTGTAAACTGTACATAGTGAAACACAGCTCCCGTCCCCATTCCCCCTCTGTAAACTGTACATAGTGAAACACAGCCCCCGTCCCCATTCCCCCTCTGTAAACTGTACATAGTGAAACAAAGCCCCTGTCCCCATTCCCCCTCTGTAAACTGTACATAGTGAAACACAGCCCCGTCCGCATTCCCCCACTGTAAACTGTACATAGTGAAACACAGCCCCCATCCCCATTCCCCCTCTGTAAACTGTACATAGTGAAACACAGCCCCGTCCCCATTCCCCCTCTGTAAACTGTACATAGTGAAACACAGCCCCCTTCCCCATTCCCCCTCTGTAAACTGTACATAGTGAAACACAGCCCTGATCCCCATTCCCCCTCTGTAAACTGTACATAGTGAAACACAGCCCGTCCCCATTCCCCCTCTGTAAACTGTACATAGTGAAACACAGCCCATCCCCATTCCCCCTCTGTAAACTGTACATAGTGAAACACAGCCCCGGTCCCCATTCCCCCTCTGTAAACTGTACATAGTGAAACACAGCCCGTCCCCATTCGCCCTCTGTAAACTGTACATAGTGAAACACAGCCCCCGTCCCCATTCCCCCTCTGTAAACTGTACATAGTGAAACACAGCCCCAGTCCCCATTCCCCCTCTGTAAACTGTACATAGTGAAACAAAGCGCCCATCACCATTCCCCCTCTGTAAACTGTACATAGTGAAACACAGCCCCCGTCCCCATTCCCCCTCTGTAAACTGTACATAGTGAAACACAGTCACCGTCCCCATTCCCCCTCTGTAAACTGTACATAGTGAAACACAGCCCCGTCCCCATTCCCCCTCTGTAAACTGTACATAGTGAAACACAGCCCCGTCCCCATTCCCCCTCTGTAAACTGTACATAGTGAAACACAGCCCCGTCCCCATTCCCCCTCTGTAAACTGTACATAGTGAAACACAGCCCGTCCCCATTCCCCCTCTGTAAACTGTACATAGTGAAACACAGCCCCGTCCCCATTCCCCCTCTGTAAACTGTACATAGTGAAACACAGCCCCGTCCCCATTCTCCCCTCTGTAAACTGTACCTAGTGAAACAAAGCCCCCATCTCCATTCCCCCTCTGTAAACTGTACATAGTGAAACACAGCCCGTCCCCATTCGCCCTCTGTAAACTGTACATAGTGAAACGCAGCCCCCATCCACATTCCCCCTCTGTAAACTGTACATAGTGAAACACAGTCCCCGTCCCCATTCCCCCTCTGTAAACTGTACATAGTGAAACACAGCCCCATCCCCATTCCCCCTCTGTGAACTGTACATAGTGAAACACAGCCCTCATCCCCATTCCCCCTCTGTAAACTGTACATAGTGAAACACAGCCCCGTCCCCATTCCCCCTCTGTAAACTGTACATAGTGAAACACAGCCCCGTCCCCATTCCCCCTCTGTAAACTGTACATAGTGAAACACAGCCCCGTCCCCATTCCCCCTCTGTAAACTGTACATAGTGAAACACAGCCCCGTCCCCATTCCCCCTCTGTAAACTGTACATAGTGAAACACAGCCCCGTCCCCATTCCCCCTCTGTAAACTGTACATAGTGAAACACAGCCCGTCCCCATTCCCCCTCTGTAAACTGTACATAGTGAAACACAGCCCGTCCCCATTCCCCCTCTGTAAACTGTACATAGTGAAACACAGCCCCGTCCCCATTCCCCCTCTGTAAACTGTACATAGTGAAACACAGCCCCGTCCCCATTCCCCCTCTGTAAACTGTACATAGTGAAACACAGCCCGTCCCCATTCCCCCTCTGTAAACTGTACATAGTGAAACACAGCCCGTCCCCATTCCCCCTCTGTAAACTGTACATAGTGAAACACAGCCCCGTCCCCATTCCCCCTCTGTAAACTGTACATAGTGAAACACAGCCCCGTCCCCATTCCCCCTCTGTAAACTGTACATAGTGAAACACAGCCCGTCCCCATTCCCCCTCTGTAAACTGTACATAGTGAAACACAGCCCCGTCCCCATTCCCCCTCTGTAAACTGTACATAGTGAAACACAGCCCCGTCCCCATTCCCCCTCTGTAAACTGTACATAGTGAAACACAGCCCGTCCCCATTCCCCCTCTGTAAACTGTACATAGTGAAACACAGCCCCGTCCCCATTCCCCCTCTGTAAACTGTACATAGTGAAACACAGCCCCGTCCCCATTCCCCCTCTGTAAACTGTACATAGTGAAACACAGCCCCGTCCCCATTCCCCCTCTGTAAACTGTAAACAGTGAAACACAGCCCCCGTCCCCATTCACCCTCTGTAAACTGTACATAGTGAAACACAGCCCCCGTCCCCATTCCCCCTCTGTAAACTGTACATAGTGAAACACAGCCCCGTCCCCATTCCCCCTCTGTAAACTGTACATAGTGAAACACAGCCCCGTCCCCATTCCCCCTCTGTAAACTGTACATAGTGAAACACAGCCCCGTCCCCATTCCCCCTCTGTAAACTGTACATAGTGAAACACAGCCCGTCCCCATTCCCCCTCTGTAAACTGTACATAGTGAAACACAGCCCCGTCCCCATTCCCCCTCTGTAAACTGTACATAGTGAAACACAGCCCCGTCCCCATTCCCCCTCTGTAAACTGTACATAGTGAAACACAGCCCCGTCCCCATTCCCCCTCTGTAAACTGTACATAGTGAAACACAGCCCCGTCCCCATTCCCCCTCTGTAAACTGTACATAGTGAAACACAGCCCCGTCCCCATTCCCCCTCTGTAAACTGTACATAGTGAAACACAGCCCGTCCCCATTCCCCCTCTGTAAACTGTACATAGTGAAACACAGCCCCGTCCCCATTCCCCCTCTGTAAACTGTACATAGTGAAACACAGCCCGTCCCCATTCCCCCTCTGTAAACTGTACATAGTGAAACACAGCCCCGTCCCCATTCCCCCTCTGTAAACTGTACATAGTGAAACACAGCCCCGTCCCCATTCCCCCTCTGTAAACTGTACATAGTGAAACACAGCCCCGTCCCCATTCCCCCTCTGTAAACTGTACATAGTGAAACACAGCCCCGTCCCCATTCCCCCTCTGTAAACTGTACATAGTGAAACACAGCCCCGTCCCCATTCCCCCTCTGTAAACTGTACATAGTGAAACACAGCCCCGTCCCCATTCCCCCTCTGTAAACTGTACATAGTGAAACACAGCCCCGTCCCCATTCCCCCTCTGTAAACTGTACATAGTGAAACACAGCCCCGTCCCCATTCCCCCTCTGTAAACTGTACATAGTGAAACACAGCCCCGTCCCCATTCCCCCTCTGTAAACTGTACATAGTGAAACACAGCCCCGTCCCCATTCCCCCTCTGTAAACTGTACATAGTGAAACACAGCCCCGTCCCCATTCCCCCTCTGTAAACTGTACATAGTGAAACACAGCCCCGTCCCCATTCCCCCTCTGTAAACTGTACATAGTGAAACACAGCCCCGTCCCCATTCCCCCTCTGTAAACTGTACATAGTGAAACACAGCCCCGTCCCCATTCCCCCTCTGTAAACTGTACATAGTGAAACACAGCCCCGTCCCCATTCCCCCTCTGTAAACTGTACATAGTGAAACACAGCCCGTCCCCATTCCCCCTCTGTAAACTGTACATAGTGAAACACAGCCCCGTCCCCATTCCCCCTCTGTAAACTGTACATAGTGAAACACAGCCCGTCCCCATTCCCCCTCTGTAAACTGTACATAGTGAAACACAGCCCCGTCCCCATTCCCCCTCTGTAAACTGTACATAGTGAAACACAGCCCCCGTCCCCATTCCCCCTCTGTAAACTGTACATAGTGAAACACGGCCCCTGTCCCCATTCCCCCTCTGTAAACTGTACCTAGTGAAACACAGCCCCCGTCCACATTCGCCCTCTGTAAACTGTACATAGTGAAACACAGCCCCCATCCCCATTCCCCCTCTGTAAACTGTACATAGTGAAACACAGCCCCTGTCCCCATTCCCCCTCTGCAAACTGTACATAGTGAAACACAGCCCCGTCCCCATTCCCCCTCTGTAAACTGTACATAGTGAAACACAGCCCCGTCCCCATTCCCCCTCTGTAAACTGTACATAGTGAAACACAGCCCGTCCCCATTCCCCCTCTGTAAACTGTACATAGTGAAACACAGCCCCGTCCCCATTCCCCCTCTGTAAACTGTACATAGTGAAACACAGCCCCGTCCCCATTCCCCCTCTGTAAACTGTACATAGTGAAACACAGCCCCGTCCCCATTCCCCCTCTGTAAACTGTACATAGTGAAACACAGCCCCGTCCCCATTCCCCCTCTGTAAACTGTACATAGTGAAACACAGCCCCGTCCCCATTCCCCCTCTGTAAACTGTACATAGTGAAACACAGCCCCGTCCCCATTCCCCCTCTGTAAACTGTACATAGTGAAACACAGCACCCATCCCCATTCCCCCTCTGTAAACTGTACATAGTGAAACACAGCCCGTCCCCATTCCCCCTCTGTAAACTGTACATAGTGAAACACAGCCCGTCCCCATTCCCCCTCTGTAAACTGTACATAGTGAAACACAGCCCGTCCCCATTCCCCCTCTGTAAACTGTACATAGTGAAACACAGCCCGTCCCCATTCCCCTCTGTAAACTGTACATAGTGAAACACAGCCCCCGTCCCCATTCCCCCTCTGTAAACTGTACATAGTGAAACACAGCCCCCTTCCCCATTCCCCCTCTGTAAACTGTACATAGTGAAACACAGTCCGTCCCCATTCCCCCTCTGTAAACTGTACATAGTGAAACACAGCCCGTCCCCATTCCCCCTCTGTAAACTGTACATAGTGAAACACAGCCCTTTCCCATTCCCCCTCTGTAAACTGTACATAGTGTAACACAGCCTGTCCCCATTCCCCCTCTGTAAACTGTACATAGTGAAACACAGCCCGTCCCCATTCCCCCTCTGTAAACTGTACATAGTGAAACACAGGCCCCGTCCCCATTCCCCCTCTGTAAACTTTAGATAGTGAAACACAGCCCGTCCCCATTCCCCCTCTGTAAACTGTACATAGTGAAACACAGCCCGTCCCCATTCCCCCTCTGTAAACTGTACATAGTGAAACACAGCCCGTCCCCATTCCCCTCTGTAAACTGTACATAGTGAAACACAGCCCCCGTCCCCATTCCCCCTCTGTAAACTGTACATAGTGAAACACATTCCCCCTCTGTAAACTGTACATAGTGAAACACAGTCCCCATCCCCATTCCCCCTCTTTAAACTGTACATAGTGAAACACAGTCCCCATCCCCAACCCCCTCTGTAAACTGTACATAGTGAAACACAGCCCCATCCCATTCCCCCTCTGTAAACTGTACATAGTGAAACACAGCCCCGTCCCCAGTCCCCCTCTGTAACTGTAGAAAGCGAAACACAGCCCATCCCCATTCCCCCTCTGTAAACTGTACATAGTGAAACACAGTCCGTCCTCATTCCCCCTCTGTAAACTGTACATAGTGAAACACAGCCCGTCCCCATTCCCCCTCTGTAAACTGTACATAGTGAAACACAGCCCCGTCCCCATTCCCCCTCTGTAAACTGTACATAGTGAAACACAGCCCCGTCCCCATTCCCCCTCTGTAAACTGTACATAGTGAAACACAGCCCGTCCCCATTCCCCCTCTGTAAACTGTACATAGTGAAACACAGCCCCCGTCTCCATTCCCCCTCTGTAAACTGTACATAGTGAAACACAGCCCGTCCCCATTCCCCCTCTGTAAACTGTACATAGTGAAACACAGCCCCGTCCCCATTCCCCCTCTGTAAACTGTACATAGTGAAACACAGCCCCGTCCCCATTCCCCCTCTGTAAACTGTACATAGTGAAACACAGCCCGTCCCCATTCCCCCTCTGTAAACTGTACATAGTGAAACACAGCCCCGTCCCCATTCCCCCTCTGTAAACTGTACATAGTGAAACACAGCCCCGTCCCCATTCTCCCTCTGTAAACTGTACATAGTGAAACACAGCCCCGTCCCCATTCCCCCTCTGTAAACTGTACATAGTGAAACACAGCCCGTCCCCATTCCCCCTCTGTAAACTGTACATAGTGAAACACAGCCCGTCCCCATTCCCCCTCTGTAAACTGTACATAGTGAAACACAGCCCACGTCCCCATTCACCGCTGTAAAATGTACATAGTGAAACACAGCCCGTCCCCATTCCCCCTCTGTAAATTGTACATAGTGAAACACGGCCCCCGTCCCCATTCCCCCTCTGTAAACTGTACATAGTGAAACACAGCCCCCGTCCCCATTCCCCCTCTGTAAACTGTACATAGTGAAACACAGCCCCGTCCCCATTCCCCGCTGTAAACTGTACATAGTGAAACACAGCCCGTCCCCATTCCCCCTCTGTAAACTGTACATAGTGAAACACAGCCCCCGTCCCCATTCCCCCTCTGTAAACTGTACATAGTGAAACACAGCCCCGTCCCCATTCCCCCTCTGTAAACTGTACATAGTGAAACACAGCCGCCTCCCCATTCCCCCTCTGTAAACTGTACATAGTGAAACACAGCCCCCGTGCCTATTCCCCCCTGTAAACTGTACATAGTGAAACACAGCTCGTCCCCATTCCCCCTCTGTAAACTGTACATAGTGAAACACAGCCCCCATCCACATTCCCCCTCTGTAAACTGTACCTAGTGAAACACAGCCCCGTCCCCATTCCCCCTCTGTAAACTGTACATAGTGAAACACAGCCCCGTCCCCATTCCCCCTCTGTAAACTGTACATAGTGAAACACAGCCCCGTCCGCATTCCCCCTCTGTAAACTGTACATAGTGAAACACAGCCCGTCCCCATTCCCCCTCTGTAAACTGTACATAGTGAAACACAGCCCGTCCCCATTCCCCCTCTGTAAACTGTACATAGTGAAACACAGCCCCGTCCCCATTCCCCCTCTGTAAACTGTACATAGTGAAACACAGCCCGTCCCCATTCCCCCTCTGTAAACTGTACATAGTGAAACACAGCCCCGTCCCCATTCCCCCTCTGTAAACTGTACTTAGTGAAAAACCGCCCGCGTCCCCATTCCCCCTCTGTAAACTGTACATACTGAAACACAGCCCAGCACAATTCCCCCTCTGTAAACTGTACATAGTGAATCACAGCCCCCTTCCCATTCCCCCTCTGTAAACTGTACATAGTGAAACACAGCCCCGTCCCCATTCCCCCTCTGTAAACTGTACATAGTGAAACACAGCCCGTCCCCATTCCCCCTCTGTAAACTGTACATAGTGAAACACAGCCCCCATCCCCATTCCCCCTCTGTAAACTGTACATAGTGAAACACAGCCCCGTCCCCATTCCCCCTCTGTAAACTGTACATAGTGAAACACAGCCCCATTCCCATTCCCCCTCTGTAAACTGTACATAGTGAAACACAGCCCGTCCCCATTCCCCCTCTGTAAACTGTACATAGTGAAACACAGCCCCCATCCCCATTCCCCCTCTGTAAACTGTACATAGTGAAACACAGCCCCTGTCCCCATTCCCCCTCTGTAAACTGTACATAGTGAAACACAGCCCCGTCCCCATTCCCCCTCTGTAAACTGTACATAGTGAAACACAGCCCCGTCCCCATTCCCCCTCTGTAAACTGTACATAGTGAAACACAGCCCGTCCCCATTCCCCCTCTGTAAACTGTACATAGTGAAACACAGCCCCGTCCCCATTCCCCCTCTGTAAACTGTACATAGTGAAACACAGCCCCGTCCCCATTCCCCCTCTGTAAACTGTACATAGTGAAACACAGCCCCGTCCCCATTCCCCCTCTGTAAACTGTACATAGTGAAACAGAGCCCCCGTCCCCATTCCCCCTCTGTAAACTGTACCTAGTGAAACACAGCCCGTCCCCATTCCCCCTCTGTAAACAGTACATAGTGAAACACAGCCCGTCCCCATTCCCCCTCTGTAAACTGTACATAGTGAAACACAGCCCCCGTCCCCATTCCCCCTCTGTAAACTGTACATAGTGAAACACAGCCCGTCCCCATTCCCCCTCTGTAAACTGTACATAGTGAAACACAGCCCGTCCCCATTCCCCCTCTGTAAACTGTACATAGTGAAACACAGCCCGTCCCCATTCCCCCTCTGTAAACTGTACATAGTGAAACACAGCCCGTCCCCATTCCCCTCTGTAAACTGTACATAGTGAAACACAGCCCATCCCCATTCCCCCTCTGTAAACTGTACATAGTGAAACACCGGCCCCGTCCCCATTCCCCCTCTGTAAACTGTACATAGTGAAACACAGCCCATCCCCATTACCCTCTGTGAACCGTACATAGTGAAACACAGCCCGTGCCCATTCCCCCTCTGTAAACTGTACATAGTGAAACACATCCCGTCCGCATTCCCCCTCTGTAAACTGTACATAGTGAAACACAGTCCCCGTCCCCATTCCCCCTCTGGAAACTGTACATAGTGAAACACAGTCCCCGTCCCCATTCCCCCTCTGTAAACTGTACATAGTGAAACACAGTCCCCGTCCCCATTCCCCCTCTGTAAACTGTACATAGTGAAACACAGCCCATCCCCATTCCCCCTCTGTAAACTGTACATAGTGAAACACAGCCCGTCCCCATTCCCCCTCTGTAAACTGTACATAGTGAAACACAGCCCCGTCCCCATTCCCCCTCTGTAAACTGTACATAGTGAAACACAGCCCCGTCCCCATTCCCCCTCTGTAAACTGTACATAGTGAAACACAGCCCCGTCCCCATTCCCCCTCTGTAAACTGTACATAGTGAAACACAGCCCCGTCCCCATTCCCCCTCTGTAAACTGTACATAGTGAAACACAGCCCCGTCCCCATTCCCCCTCTGTAAACTGTACATAGTGAAACACAGCCCCGTCCCCATTCCCCCTCTGTAAACTGTACATAGTGAAACACAGCCCCGTCCCCATTCCCCCTCTGTAAACTGTACATAGTGAAACACAGCCCCGTCCCCATTCCCCCTCTGTAAACTGTACATAGTGAAACACAGCCCGTCCCCATTCCCCCTCTGTAAACTGTACATAGTGAAACACAGCCCCGTCCCCATTCCCCCTCTGTAAACTGTACATAGTGAAACACAGCCCCGTCCCCATTCCCCCTCTGTAAACTGTACATAGTGAAACACAGCCCCGTCCCCATTCCCCCTCTGTAAACTGTACATAGTGAAACACAGCCCCGTCCCCATTCCCCCTCTGTAAACTGTACATAGTGAAACACAGCCCGTCCCCATTCCCCCTCTGTAAACTGTACATAGTGAAACACAGCCCGTCCCCATTCCCCCTCTGTAAACTGTACATAGTGAAACACAGCCCTCTTCCCCATTCCCCCTCTGTAAACTGTACATAGTGAAACACAGCCCGTCCCCATTCCCCCTCTGTAAACTGTACATAGTGAAAAATAGCCCGCGTCCCCATTCCCCCTCTGTAAACTGTACATAGTGAAACACAGCCCCTTCCCCATTCCCCCTCTGTAAACTGTACATAGTGAAACACAGCCCCCATCCCATTCCCCCTCTGTAAACTGTACATAGTGAAACACAGCCCATCCCCATTCCCCCTCTGTAAACTGTACATAGTGAAACACAGCCCGTCCCCATTCCCCCTCTGTAAACTGTACATAGTGAAACACAGCCCGTCCCCATTCCCCCTCTGTAAACTGTACATAGTGAAACACAGCCCGTCCCCATTCCCCCTCTGTAAACTGTACATAGTGAAACACAGCCCCCGTCCCCATTCCCCCTCTGTAAACTGTACATAGTGAAACACAGCCCGTCCCCATTCCCCCTCTGTAAACTGTACATAGTGAAACACAGCCCGTCCCCATTCCCCCTCTGTAAACTGTACATAGTGAAACACAGCCCCCGTCCCCATTCCCCCTCTGTAAACTGTACATAGTGAAACACAGCCCCGTCCCCATTCCCCCTCTGTAAACTGTACATAGTGAAACACAGCCCGTCCCCATTCCCCCTCTGTAAACTGTACATAGTGAAACACAGCCCGTCCCCATTCCCCCTCTGTAAACTGTACATAGTGAAACACAGCCCCGTCCCCATTCCCCCTCTGTAAACTGTACATAGTGAAACACAGCCCCGTCCCCATTCCCCCTCTGTAAACTGTACATAGTGAAACACAGCCCCATCCCCATTCCCCCTCTGTAAACTGTACATAGTGAAACACAGCCCGTCCCCATTCGCCCTCTGAAAACTGTACATAGTGAAACACAGCCCCGTCCCCATTCCCCTTCTGTAAACTGTACATAGTGAAACACAGCCCCGTCCCCATTCCCCCTCTGTAAACTGTACATAGTGAAACACAGCCCGTCCCCATTCCCCCTCTGTAAACTGTACATAGTGAAACACAGCCCGTCCCCATTCCCCCTCTGTAAACTGTACATAGTGAAACACAGTCCCCGTCCCCATTCCCCCTCTGTAAACTGTACATAGTGAAACACAGCCCATCCCCATTCCCCCTCTGTAAACTGTACATAGTGAAACACAGCCCGTCCCCATTCCCCCTCTGTAAACTGTACATAGTGAAACACAGCCGCCATCCCCATTCCCCCTCTGTAAACTGTACATAGTGAAACACAGGCCCCTCCCCATTCCCCCTCTGTAAACTGTACATAGTGAAACACAGCCCGTCCCCATTCCCCCTCTGTAAACTGTACATAGTGAAACACAGTCCCCGTCCCCATTCCCCCTCTGTAAACTGTACATAGTGAAACACAGCCCCCGTCCCCATTCCCCCTCTGTAAACTGTACATAGTGAAACACAGCCCGTCCCCATTCCCCCTCTGTAAACTGTACATAGTGAAACACAGCCCCATCCCCATTCCCCCTCTGTAAACTGTACATAGTGAAACACAGCCCCAATCTCCTTTCCCCCTCTGTAAACTGTACATAGTGAAACACAGCCCCCGTCCCCATTCCCCTCTGTAAACTGTACATAGTGAAACACAGCCCCGTCCCCATTCCCCCTCTGTAAACTGTACATAGTGAAACACAGCCCCCGTCCCCATTCCCCCTCTGTAAACTGTACATAGTGAAACACAGCCCGTCCCCATTCCCCCTCTGTAAACTGTACATAGTGAAACACAGCCCTATCCCCATTCCCCCTCTGTAAACTGTACATAGTGAAACACAGCCCGACCCATTCCCCCTCTGTAAACTGTACATAGTGAAACACAGCCCGTCCCCAGACCTCCTCTGTAAACTGTACATAGTGAAACACAGACCGTCCCCATTCCCCTCTGTAAACTGTACATAGTGAAACACAGCCCCGTCCCCATTCCCCCTCTGTAAACTGTACATAGTGAAACACAGGCCGTCCAAATTCCCCCTCTGTAAACTGTACATAGTGAAACACAGACCCGTCCACATTCCCCCTCTGTAAACTGTACATAGTGAAACACAGCCCCCATCCCCATTCCCCCTCTGTAAACTGTACATAGTGAAACACAGCCCCGTCCCCATTCCCCCTCTGTAAACTGTACATAGTGAAACACAGCCCCGTCCCCATTCCCCCTCTGTAAACTGTACATAGTGAAACACAGCCCCTGTCCCCATTCCCCCTCTGTAAACTGTACATAGTGAAACACAGCCCCCGTCCCCATTCCCCCTCTGTAAACTGTACATAGTGAAACACAGCCACCGTCCCCATTCCTCCTCTGTAAACTGTACATAGTGAAACACAGCCCCCGTCCCCATTCCCCTCTGTAAACTGTACATAGTGAAACACAGCCCGTCCCCATTCCCCCTCTGTAAACTGTACATAGTGAAACACAGCCCCTCCCCATTCCCCCTCTGTAAACTGTACATAGTGAAACACAGCCCAACCCATTCCCCCTCTGTAAACTGTACATAGTGAAACACAGCCCGTCCCCATTCCCCCTCTGTAAACTGTACATAGTGAAACACATCCCCCGTCCCCATTCTCCCTCTGTAAACTGTACATAGTGAAACACAGCCCGTCCCCATTCCCCCTCTTTAAACTGTACATAGTGAAACACAGCCCGTCCCCATTCCCCCTCTGTAAACTGTACATAGTGAAACACAGTCCCCGTCCCCATTCCCCCTCTGTAAACTGTACATAGTGAAACACAGCCCGTCCCCATTCCCCCTCTGTAAACTGTACGTAGTGAAACACTGTCCCCGTCCCCATTCCCCCTCTGTAAACTGTACATAGTGAAACACAGCCCGTCCCCATTCCCCTCTGTAAACTGTACATAGTGAAACACAGCCCCGTCCCCATTCCCCCTCTGTAAACTGTACATAGTGAAACACAGCCCCGTCCCCATTCCCCCTCTGTAAACTGTACATAGTGAAACACAGCCCCCTCCCCATTCCCCCTCTGTAAACTGTACATAGTGAAACACAGCCCCTGTCCCCATTCCCCCTCTGTAAACTGTACATAGTGAAACACAGCCCGTCCCCATTCCCCCTCTGTAAACTGTACATAGTGAAACACAGCCCGTCCCCATTCCCCCTCTGTAAACTGTACATAGTGAAACACAGCCCGTCCCCATTCCCCACTGTAAACTGTACATAGTGAAACACAGCCCCCATCCCCATTCCCCCTCTGTAAACTGTACATAGTGAAACACAGCCCCCGTCCCCATTCCCCCTCTGTAAACTGTACATAGTGAAACACAGCCCCGGTCTGCATTCCCCCACTGTAAACTGTACATAGTGAAACACAGCCCGTCCCCATTCCCCCTCTGTAAACTGTACATAGTGAAACACCGCCCCCATCCCCATTCCCCCTCTGTAAACTGTACATAGTGAAACACAGCCCGTCCCCATTCCCCCTTTGTAAACTGTACATAGTGAAACACAGCCCCGTCCCCATTCCCCCTCTGTAAACTGTACATAGTGAAACAAAGCCCCTGTACCCATTCCCCCTCTGTAAACTGTACATAGTGAAACACAGCTCCTGTCCCCATTCCCCCTCTGTAAACTGTACATAGTGAAACACAGCCCCATCCCCATTCCCCTTTGTAAACTGTACATAGTGAAACACAGCCCCCGTCCCCATTCCCCTCTGTAAACTGTACATAGTGAAACAGAGCCCCCGTCCCCATTCCCCCTCTGTAAACTGTACATAGTGAAACACAGCCCCCAGCCCCAATCCCCCTCTGTAAACTGTACATAGTGAAACACACCCCCGTCCCCATTCCCCCTCTGTAAACAGTCCATAGTGAAACACAGCCCGTCCCCATTCCCCCTCTGTAAACTGTACATAGTGAAACACAGCCCGTCCCCATTCCCCCTCTGTAAACTGTAGATTTTGAGACACAGCCCGTCCCCATTCCCCCTCTGTAAACTGTACATAGTGAAACACAGCCCGTCCCCATTCCCCCTCTGCAAACTGTACATAGTGAAACACAGCCCGTCCCCATTCCCCCTCTGTAAACTGTACATAGTGAAACACAGCCCGTCCCCATTCCCCCTCTGTAAACTGTACATAGTGAAACACAGCCCGTCCCCATTCCCCCTCTGTAAACTGTACATAGTGAAACACAGCCCGTCCCCATTCCCCCTCTGTAAACTGTACATAGTGAAACACAGCCCGTCCCCATTCCCCCTCTGTAAACTGTACATAGTGAAACACAGCCCGTCCCCATTCCCCCTCTGTAAACTGTACATAGTGAAACACATCCCCATTCCCCCTCTGTAAACTGTACATAGTGAAACACAGCCCGTCCCCATTCCCCCTCTGTAAACTGTACATAGTGAAACACAGCCCGTCCCCATTCCCCCTCTGTAAACTGTACATAGTGAAACACAGCCCGTCCCCATTCCCCCTCTGTAAACTGTACATAGTGAAACACAGCCCGTCCCCATTCCCCCTCTGTAAACTGTACATAGTGAAACACAGCCCGTCCCCATTCCCCCTCTGTAAACTGTACATAGTGAAACACAGCCCGTCCCCATTCCCCCTCTGTAAACTGTACATAGTGAAACACAGCCCGTCCCCATTCCCCCTCTGTAAACTGTACATAGTGAAACACAGCCCGTCCCCATTCCCCCTCTGTAAACTGTACATAGTGAAACACAGCCCGTCCCCATTCCCCCTCTGTAAACTGTACATAGTGAAACACAGCCCGTCCCCATTCCCCCTCTGTAAACTGTACATAGTGAAACACAGCCCGTCCCCATTCCCCCTCTGTAAACTGTACATAGTGAAACACAGCCCGTCCCCATTCCCCCTCTGTAAACTGTACATAGTGAAACACAGCCCGTCCCCATTCCCCCTCTGTAAACTGTACATAGTGAAACACAGCCCGTCCCCATTCCCCCTCTGTAAACTGTACATAGTGAAACACAGCCCGTCCCCATTCCCCCTCTGTAAACTGTACATAGTGAAACACAGCCCGTCCCCATTCCCCCTCTGTAAACTGTACATAGTGAAACACAGCCCGTCCCCATTCCCCCTCTGTAAACTGTACATAGTGAAACACAGCCCGTCCCCATTCCCCCTCTGTAAACTGTACATAGTGAAACACAGCCCGTCCCCATTCCCCCTCTGTAAACTGTACATAGTGAAACACAGCCCGTCCCCATTCCCCCTCTGTAAACTGTACATAGTGAAACACAGCCCGTCCCCATTCCCCCTCTGTAAACTGTACATAGTGAAACACAGCCCGTCCCCATTCCCCCTCTGTAAACTGTACATAGTGAAACACAGCCCGTCCCCATTCCCCCTCTGTAAACTGTACATAGTGAAACACAGCCCGTCCCCATTCCCCCTCTGTAAACTGTACATAGTGAAACACAGCCCGTCCCCATTCCCCCTCTGTAAACTGTACATAGTGAAACACAGCCCGTCCCCATTCCCCCTCTGTAAACTGTACATAGTGAAACACAGCCCGTCCCCATTCCCCCTCTGTAAACTGTACATAGTGAAACACAGCCCGTCCCCATTCCCCCTCTGTAAACTGTACATAGTGAAACACAGCCCGTCCCCATTCCCCCTCTGTAAACTGTACATAGTGAAACACAGCCCGTCCCCATTCCCCCTCTGTAAACTGTACATAGTGAAACACAGCCCGTCCCCATTCCCCCTCTGTAAACTGTACATAGTGAAACACAGCCCGTCCCCATTCCCCCTCTGTAAACTGTACATAGTGAAACACAGCCCGTCCCCATTCCCCCTCTGTAAACTGTACATAGTGAAACACAGCCCGTCCCCATTCCCCCTCTGTAAACTGTACATAGTGAAACACAGCCCGTCCCCATTCCCCCTCTGTAAACTGTACATAGTGAAACACAGCCCGTCCCCATTCCCCCTCTGTAAACTGTACATAGTGAAACACAGCCCGTCCCCATTCCCCCTCTGTAAACTGTACATAGTGAAACACAGCCCGTCCCCATTCCCCCTCTGTAAACTGTACATAGTGAAACACAGCCCGTCCCCATTCCCCCTCTGTAAACTGTACATAGTGAAACACAGCCCGTCCCCATTCCCCCTCTGTAAACTGTACATAGTGAAACACAGCCCGTCCCCATTCCCCCTCTGTAAACTGTACATAGTGAAACACAGCCCGTCCCCATTCCCCCTCTGTAAACTGTACATAGTGAAACACAGCCCGTCCCCATTCCCCCTCTGTAAACTGTACATAGTGAAACACAGCCCGTCCCCATTCCCCCTCTGTAAACTGTACATAGTGAAACACAGCCCGTCCCCATTCCCCCTCTGTAAACTGTACATAGTGAAACACAGCCCGTCCCCATTCCCCCTCTGTAAACTGTACATAGTGAAACACAGCCCGTCCCCATTCCCCCTCTGTAAACTGTACATAGTGAAACACAGCCCGTCCCCATTCCCCCTCTGTAAACTGTACATAGTGAAACACAGCCCGTCCCCATTCCCCCTCTGTAAACTGTACATAGTGAAACACAGCCCGTCCCCATTCCCCCTCTGTAAACTGTACATAGTGAAACACAGCCCGTCCCCATTCCCCCTCTGTAAACTGTACATAGTGAAACACAGCCCGTCCCCATTCCCCCTCTGTAAACTGTACATAGTGAAACACAGCCCGTCCCCATTCCCCCTCTGTAAACTGTACATAGTGAAACACAGCCCGTCCCCATTCCCCCTCTGTAAACTGTACATAGTGAAACACAGCCCGTCCCCATTCCCCCTCTGTAAACTGTACATAGTGAAACACAGCCCGTCCCCATTCCCCCTCTGTAAACTGTACATAGTGAAACACAGCCCGTCCCCATTCCCCCTCTGTAAACTGTACATAGTGAAACACAGCCCGTCCCCATTCCCCCTCTGTAAACTGTACATAGTGAAACACAGCCCGTCCCCATTCCCCCTCTGTAAACTGTACATAGTGAAACACAGCCCGTCCCCATTCCCCCTCTGTAAACTGTACATAGTGAAACACAGCCCGTCCCCATTCCCCCTCTGTAAACTGTACATAGTGAAACACAGCCCGTCCCCATTCCCCCTCTGTAAACTGTACATAGTGAAACACAGCCCGTCCCCATTCCCCCTCTGTAAACTGTACATAGTGAAACACAGCCCGTCCCCATTCCCCCTCTGTAAACTGTACATAGTGAAACACAGCCCGTCCCCATTCCCCCTCTGTAAACTGTACATAGTGAAACACAGCCCGTCCCCATTCCCCCTCTGTAAACTGTACATAGTGAAACACAGCCCGTCCCCATTCCCCCTCTGTAAACTGTACATAGTGAAACACAGCCCGTCCCCATTCCCCCTCTGTAAACTGTACATAGTGAAACACAGCCCGTCCCCATTCCCCCTCTGTAAACTGTACATAGTGAAACACAGCCCGTCCCCATTCCCCCTCTGTAAACTGTACATAGTGAAACACAGCCCGTCCCCATTCCCCCTCTGTAAACTGTACATAGTGAAACACAGCCCGTCCCCATTCCCCCTCTGTAAACTGTACATAGTGAAACACAGCCCGTCCCCATTCCCCCTCTGTAAACTGTACATAGTGAAACACAGCCCGTCCCCATTCCCCCTCTGTAAACTGTACATAGTGAAACACAGCCCGTCCCCATTCCCCCTCTGTAAACTGTACATAGTGAAACACAGCCCGTCCCCATTCCCCCTCTGTAAACTGTACATAGTGAAACACAGCCCGTCCCCATTCCCCCTCTGTAAACTGTACATAGTGAAACACAGCCCGTCCCCATTCCCCCTCTGTAAACTGTACATAGTGAAACACAGCCCGTCCCCATTCCCCCTCTGTAAACTGTACATAGTGAAACACAGCCCGTCCCCATTCCCCCTCTGTAAACTGTACATAGTGAAACACAGCCCGTCCCCATTCCCCCTCTGTAAACTGTACATAGTGAAACACAGCCCGTCCCCATTCCCCCTCTGTAAACTGTACATAGTGAAACACAGCCCGTCCCCATTCCCCCTCTGTAAACTGTACATAGTGAAACACAGCCCGTCCCCATTCCCCCTCTGTAAACTGTACATAGTGAAACACAGCCCGTCCCCATTCCCCCTCTGTAAACTGTACATAGTGAAACACAGCCCGTCCCCATTCCCCCTCTGTAAACTGTACATAGTGAAACACAGCCCGTCCCCATTCCCCCTCTGTAAACTGTACATAGTGAAACACAGCCCGTCCCCATTCCCCCTCTGTAAACTGTACATAGTGAAACACAGCCCGTCCCCATTCCCCCTCTGTAAACTGTACATAGTGAAACACAGCCCGTCCCCATTCCCCCTCTGTAAACTGTACATAGTGAAACACAGCCCGTCCCCATTCCCCCTCTGTAAACTGTACATAGTGAAACACAGCCCGTCCCCATTCCCCCTCTGTAAACTGTACATAGTGAAACACAGCCCGTCCCCATTCCCCCTCTGTAAACTGTACATAGTGAAACACAGCCCGTCCCCATTCCCCCTCTGTAAACTGTACATAGTGAAACACAGCCCGTCCCCATTCCCCCTCTGTAAACTGTACATAGTGAAACACAGCCCGTCCCCATTCCCCCTCTGTAAACTGTACATAGTGAAACACAGCCCGTCCCCATTCCCCCTCTGTAAACTGTACATAGTGAAACACAGCCCGTCCCCATTCCCCCTCTGTAAACTGTACATAGTGAAACACAGCCCGTCCCCATTCCCCCTCTGTAAACTGTACATAGTGAAACACAGCCCGTCCCCATTCCCCCTCTGTAAACTGTACATAGTGAAACACAGCCCGTCCCCATTCCCCCTCTGTAAACTGTACATAGTGAAACACAGCCCGTCCCCATTCCCCCTCTGTAAACTGTACATAGTGAAACACAGCCCGTCCCCATTCCCCCTCTGTAAACTGTACATAGTGAAACACAGCCCGTCCCCATTCCCCCTCTGTAAACTGTACATAGTGAAACACAGCCCGTCCCCATTCCCCCTCTGTAAACTGTACATAGTGAAACACAGCCCGTCCCCATTCCCCCTCTGTAAACTGTACATAGTGAAACACAGCCCGTCCCCATTCCCCCTCTGTAAACTGTACATAGTGAAACACAGCCCGTCCCCATTCCCCCTCTGTAAACTGTACATAGTGAAACACAGCCCGTCCCCATTCCCCCTCTGTAAACTGTACATAGTGAAACACAGCCCGTCCCCATTCCCCCTCTGTAAACTGTACATAGTGAAACACAGCCCGTCCCCATTCCCCCTCTGTAAACTGTACATAGTGAAACACAGCCCGTCCCCATTCCCCCTCTGTAAACTGTACATAGTGAAACACAGCCCGTCCCCATTCCCCCTCTGTAAACTGTACATAGTGAAACACATCCCCATTCCCCCTCTGTAAACTGTACATAGTGAAACACAGTCCCCGTCCCCATTCTCCCTCTGTAAACTGTACATAGTGAAACACAGCCCGTCCCCATTCCCCCTCTGTAAACTGTACATAGTGAAACACAGCCCGTCCCCATTCCCCCTCTGTAAACTGTACATAGTGAAACACAGCCCGTCCCCATTCCCCCTCTGTAAACTGTACATAGTGAAACACAGCCCGTCCCCATTCCCCCTCTGTAAACTGTACATAGTGAAACACAGCCCGTCCCCATTCCCCCTCTGTAAACTGTACATAGTGAAACACAGCCCGTCCCCATTCCCCCTCTGTAAACTGTACATAGTGAAACACAGCCCGTCCCCATTCCCCCTCTGTAAACTGTACATAGTGAAACACAGCCCGTCCCCATTCCCCCTCTGTAAACTGTACATAGTGAAACACAGCCCGTCCCCATTCCCCCTCTGTAAACTGTACATAGTGAAACACAGCCCGTCCCCATTCCCCCTCTGTAAACTGTACATAGTGAAACACAGCCCGTCCCCATTCCCCCTCTGTAAACTGTACATAGTGAAACACAGCCCGTCCCCATTCCCCCTCTGTAAACTGTACATAGTGAAACACAGCCCGTCCCCATTCCCCCTCTGTAAACTGTACATAGTGAAACACAGCCCGTCCCCATTCCCCCTCTGTAAACTGTACATAGTGAAACACAGCCCGTCCCCATTCCCCCTCTGTAAACTGTACATAGTGAAACACAGCCCGTCCCCATTCCCCCTCTGTAAACTGTACATAGTGAAACACAGCCCGTCCCCATTCCCCCTCTGTAAACTGTACATAGTGAAACACAGCCCGTCCCCATTCCCCCTCTGTAAACTGTACATAGTGAAACACAGCCCGTCCCCATTCCCCCTCTGTAAACTGTACATAGTGAAACACAGCCCGTCCCCATTCCCCCTCTGTAAACTGTACATAGTGAAACACAGCCCGTCCCCATTCCCCCTCTGTAAACTGTACATAGTGAAACACAGCCCGTCCCCATTCCCCCTCTGTAAACTGTACATAGTGAAACACAGCCCGTCCCCATTCCCCCTCTGTAAACTGTACATAGTGAAACACAGCCCGTCCCCATTCCCCCTCTGTAAACTGTACATAGTGAAACACAGCCCGTCCCCATTCCCCCTCTGTAAACTGTACATAGTGAAACACAGCCCGTCCCCATTCCCCCTCTGTAAACTGTACATAGTGAAACACAGCCCGTCCCCATTCCCCCTCTGTAAACTGTACATAGTGAAACACAGCCCGTCCCCATTCCCCCTCTGTAAACTGTACATAGTGAAACACAGCCCGTCCCCATTCCCCCTCTGTAAACTGTACATAGTGAAACACAGCCCGTCCCCATTCCCCCTCTGTAAACTGTACATAGTGAAACACAGCCCGTCCCCATTCCCCCTCTGTAAACTGTACATAGTGAAACACAGCCCGTCCCCATTCCCCCTCTGTAAACTGTACATAGTGAAACACAGCCCGTCCCCATTCCCCCTCTGTAAACTGTACATAGTGAAACACAGCCCGTCCCCATTCCCCCTCTGTAAACTGTACATAGTGAAACACAGCCCGTCCCCATTCCCCCTCTGTAAACTGTACATAGTGAAACACAGCCCGTCCCCATTCCCCCTCTGTAAACTGTACATAGTGAAACACAGCCCGTCCCCATTCCCCCTCTGTAAACTGTACATAGTGAAACACAGCCCGTCCCCATTCCCCCTCTGTAAACTGTACATAGTGAAACACAGCCCGTCCCCATTCCCCCTCTGTAAACTGTACATAGTGAAACACAGCCCGTCCCCATTCCCCCTCTGTAAACTGTACATAGTGAAACACAGCCCGTCCCCATTCCCCCTCTGTAAACTGTACATAGTGAAACACAGCCCGTCCCCATTCCCCCTCTGTAAACTGTACATAGTGAAACACAGCCCGTCCCCATTCCCCCTCTGTAAACTGTACATAGTGAAACACAGCCCGTCCCCATTCCCCCTCTGTAAACTGTACATAGTGAAACACAGCCCGTCCCCATTCCCCCTCTGTAAACTGTACATAGTGAAACACAGCCCGTCCCCATTCCCCCTCTGTAAACTGTACATAGTGAAACACAGCCCGTCCCCATTCCCCCTCTGTAAACTGTACATAGTGAAACACAGCCCGTCCCCATTCCCCCTCTGTAAACTGTACATAGTGAAACACAGCCCGTCCCCATTCCCCCTCTGTAAACTGTACATAGTGAAACACAGCCCGTCCCCATTCCCCCTCTGTAAACTGTACATAGTGAAACACAGCCCGTCCCCATTCCCCCTCTGTAAACTGTACATAGTGAAACACAGCCCGTCCCCATTCCCCCTCTGTAAACTGTACATAGTGAAACACAGCCCGTCCCCATTCCCCCTCTGTAAACTGTACATAGTGAAACACAGCCCGTCCCCATTCCCCCTCTGTAAACTGTACATAGTGAAACACAGCCCGTCCCCATTCCCCCTCTGTAAACTGTACATAGTGAAACACAGCCCGTCCCCATTCCCCCTCTGTAAACTGTACATAGTGAAACACAGCCCGTCCCCATTCCCCCTCTGTAAACTGTACATAGTGAAACACAGCCCGTCCCCATTCCCCCTCTGTAAACTGTACATAGTGAAACACAGCCCGTCCCCATTCCCCCTCTGTAAACTGTACATAGTGAAACACAGCCCGTCCCCATTCCCCCTCTGTAAACTGTACATAGTGAAACACAGCCCGTCCCCATTCCCCCTCTGTAAACTGTACATAGTGAAACACAGCCCGTCCCCATTCCCCCTCTGTAAACTGTACATAGTGAAACACAGCCCGTCCCCATTCCCCCTCTGTAAACTGTACATAGTGAAACACAGCCCGTCCCCATTCCCCCTCTGTAAACTGTACATAGTGAAACACAGCCCGTCCCCATTCCCCCTCTGTAAACTGTACATAGTGAAACACAGCCCGTCCCCATTCCCCCTCTGTAAACTGTACATAGTGAAACACAGCCCGTCCCCATTCCCCCTCTGTAAACTGTACATAGTGAAACACAGCCCGTCCCCATTCCCCCTCTGTAAACTGTACATAGTGAAACACAGCCCGTCCCCATTCCCCCTCTGTAAACTGTACATAGTGAAACACAGCCCGTCCCCATTCCCCCTCTGTAAACTGTACATAGTGAAACACAGCCCGTCCCCATTCCCCCTCTGTAAACTGTACATAGTGAAACACAGCCCGTCCCCATTCCCCCTCTGTAAACTGTACATAGTGAAACACAGCCCGTCCCCATTCCCCCTCTGTAAACTGTACATAGTGAAACACAGCCCGTCCCCATTCCCCCTCTGTAAACTGTACATAGTGAAACACAGCCCGTCCCCATTCCCCCTCTGTAAACTGTACATAGTGAAACACAGCCCGTCCCCATTCCCCCTCTGTAAACTGTACATAGTGAAACACAGCCCGTCCCCATTCCCCCTCTGTAAACTGTACATAGTGAAACACAGCCCGTCCCCATTCCCCCTCTGTAAACTGTACATAGTGAAACACAGCCCGTCCCCATTCCCCCTCTGTAAACTGTACATAGTGAAACACAGCCCGTCCCCATTCCCCCTCTGTAAACTGTACATAGTGAAACACAGCCCGTCCCCATTCCCCCTCTGTAAACTGTACATAGTGAAACACAGCCCGTCCCCATTCCCCCTCTGTAAACTGTACATAGTGAAACACAGCCCGTCCCCATTCCCCCTCTGTAAACTGTACATAGTGAAACACAGCCCGTCCCCATTCCCCCTCTGTAAACTGTACATAGTGAAACACAGCCCGTCCCCATTCCCCCTCTGTAAACTGTACATAGTGAAACACAGCCCGTCCCCATTCCCCCTCTGTAAACTGTACATAGTGAAACACAGCCCGTCCCCATTCCCCCTCTGTAAACTGTACATAGTGAAACACAGCCCGTCCCCATTCCCCCTCTGTAAACTGTACATAGTGAAACACAGCCCGTCCCCATTCCCCCTCTGTAAACTGTACATAGTGAAACACAGCCCGTCCCCATTCCCCCTCTGTAAACTGTACATAGTGAAACACAGCCCGTCCCCATTCCCCCTCTGTAAACTGTACATAGTGAAACACAGCCCGTCCCCATTCCCCCTCTGTAAACTGTACATAGTGAAACACAGCCCGTCCCCATTCCCCCTCTGTAAACTGTACATAGTGAAACACAGCCCGTCCCCATTCCCCCTCTGTAAACTGTACATAGTGAAACACAGCCCGTCCCCATTCCCCCTCTGTAAACTGTACATAGTGAAACACAGCCCGTCCCCATTCCCCCTCTGTAAACTGTACATAGTGAAACACAGCCCGTCCCCATTCCCCCTCTGTAAACTGTACATAGTGAAACACAGCCCGTCCCCATTCCCCCTCTGTAAACTGTACATAGTGAAAC
This sequence comes from Carcharodon carcharias, assembly GCF_017639515.1. Classification (NCBI taxonomy): domain Eukaryota; kingdom Metazoa; phylum Chordata; class Chondrichthyes; order Lamniformes; family Lamnidae; genus Carcharodon; species Carcharodon carcharias. The sequence goes on along the minus strand of NC_054487.1, from coordinate 89,771,939 downwards.
ACAGCCCGTCCCCATTCCCCCTCTGTAAACTGTACATAGTGAAACACAGCCCGTCCCCATTCCCCCTCTGTAAACTGTACATAGTGAAACACAGCCCGTCCCCATTCCCCCTCTGTAAACTGTACATAGTGAAACACAGCCCGTCCCCATTCCCCCTCTGTAAACTGTACATAGTGAAACACAGCCCGTCCCCATTCCCCCTCTGTAAACTGTACATAGTGAAACACAGCCCGTCCCCATTCCCCCTCTGTAAACTGTACATAGTGAAACACAGCCCGTCCCCATTCCCCCTCTGTAAACTGTACATAGTGAAACACAGCCCGTCCCCATTCCCCCTCTGTAAACTGTACATAGTGAAACACAGCCCGTCCCCATTCCCCCTCTGTAAACTGTACATAGTGAAACACAGCCCGTCCCCATTCCCCCTCTGTAAACTGTACATAGTGAAACACAGCCCGTCCCCATTCCCCCTCTGTAAACTGTACATAGTGAAACACAGCCCGTCCCCATTCCCCCTCTGTAAACTGTACATAGTGAAACACAGCCCGTCCCCATTCCCCCTCTGTAAACTGTACATAGTGAAACACAGCCCGTCCCCATTCCCCCTCTGTAAACTGTACATAGTGAAACACAGCCCGTCCCCATTCCCCCTCTGTAAACTGTACATAGTGAAACACAGCCCGTCCCCATTCCCCCTCTGTAAACTGTACATAGTGAAACACAGCCCGTCCCCATTCCCCCTCTGTAAACTGTACATAGTGAAACACAGCCCGTCCCCATTCCCCCTCTGTAAACTGTACATAGTGAAACACAGCCCGTCCCCATTCCCCCTCTGTAAACTGTACATAGTGAAACACAGCCCGTCCCCATTCCCCCTCTGTAAACTGTACATAGTGAAACACAGCCCGTCCCCATTCCCCCTCTGTAAACTGTACATAGTGAAACACAGCCCGTCCCCATTCCCCCTCTGTAAACTGTACATAGTGAAACACAGCCCGTCCCCATTCCCCCTCTGTAAACTGTACATAGTGAAACACAGCCCGTCCCCATTCCCCCTCTGTAAACTGTACATAGTGAAACACAGCCCGTCCCCATTCCCCCTCTGTAAACTGTACATAGTGAAACACAGCCCGTCCCCATTCCCCCTCTGTAAACTGTACATAGTGAAACACAGCCCGTCCCCATTCCCCCTCTGTAAACTGTACATAGTGAAACACAGCCCGTCCCCATTCCCCCTCTGTAAACTGTACATAGTGAAACACAGCCCGTCCCCATTCCCCCTCTGTAAACTGTACATAGTGAAACACAGCCCGTCCCCATTCCCCCTCTGTAAACTGTACATAGTGAAACACAGCCCGTCCCCATTCCCCCTCTGTAAACTGTACATAGTGAAACACAGCCCGTCCCCATTCCCCCTCTGTAAACTGTACATAGTGAAACACAGCCCGTCCCCATTCCCCCTCTGTAAACTGTACATAGTGAAACACAGCCCGTCCCCATTCCCCCTCTGTAAACTGTACATAGTGAAACACAGCCCGTCCCCATTCCCCCTCTGTAAACTGTACATAGTGAAACACAGCCCGTCCCCATTCCCCCTCTGTAAACTGTACATAGTGAAACACAGCCCGTCCCCATACGCCCTCTGTAAACTGTACATAGTGAAAAACAGTCCCCGTCCCCATTCCCCCACTGTAAACTGTACATAGTGAAACACAGCCCGTCACCATTCCCCCTCTGTAAACTGTACATAGTGAAACACAGCCCGTCCCCATTCCCCTTCTGTAAACGGAACATAGTGAAACACAGCCCCCCCTCCGCATTCCCCCTCTGTAAACTGTACATAGTGAAAAACAGCCCGTCCCCATTCCCCCTCTGTAAACTGTACATAGTGAAACACAGCCCGTCCCCATTCCCCCTCTGTAAACTGTACATAGTGAAACACAGCCCGTCCCCATTCCCCCTCTGTAAACTGTACATAGTGAAACACAGCCCGTCCCCATTCCCCCTCTGTAAACTGTACATAGTGAAACACAGCCCATCCCCATTCCCCCTCTGTAAACTGTACATAGTGAAACACAGCCCGTCCCCATTCCCCCTCTGTAAACTGTACATAGTGAAACACAGCCCGTCCCCATTCCCCCTCTGTAAACTGTACATAGTGAAACACAGCCCGTCCCCATTCCCCCTCTGTAAACTGTACATAGTGAAACACAGCCCGTCCCCATTCCCCCTCTGTAAACTGTACATAGTGAAACACAGCCCGTCCCCATTCCCCCTCTGTAAACTGTACATAGTGAAACACAGCCCGTCCCCATTCCCCCTCTGTAAACTGTACATAGTGAAACACAGCCCGTCCCCATTCCCCCTCTGTAAACTGTACATAGTGAAACACAGCCCGTCCCCATTCCCCCTCTGTAAACTGTACATAGTGAAACACAGCCCGTCCCCATTCCCCCTCTGTAAACTGTACATAGTGAAACACAGCCCGTCCCCATTCCCCCTCTGTAAACTGTACATAGTGAAACACAGCCCGTCCCCATTCCCCCTCTGTAAACTGTACATAGTGAAACACAGCCCGTCCCCATTCCCCCTCTGTAAACTGTACATAGTGAAACACAGCCCGTCCCCATTCCCCCTCTGTAAACTGTACATAGTGAAACACAGCCCGTCCCCATTCCCCCTCTGTAAACTGTACATAGTGAAACACAGCCCGTCCCCATTCCCCCTCTGTAAACTGTACATAGTGAAACACAGCCCGTCCCCATTCCCCCTCTGTAAACTGTACATAGTGAAACACAGCCCGTCCCCATTCCCCCTCTGTAAACTGTACATAGTGAAACACAGCCCGTCCCCATTCCCCCTCTGTAAACTGTACATAGTGAAACACAGCCCGTCCCCATTCCCCCTCTGTAAACTGTACATAGTGAAACACAGCCCGTCCCCATTCCCCCTCTGTAAACTGTACATAGTGAAACACAGCCCGTCCCCATTCCCCCTCTGTAAACTGTACATAGTGAAACACAGCCCGTCCCCATTCCCCCTCTGTAAACTGTACATAGTGAAACACAGCCCGTCCCCATTCCCCCTCTGTAAACTGTACATAGTGAAACACAGCCCGTCCCCATTCCCCCTCTGTAAACTGTACATAGTGAAACACAGCCCGTCCCCATTCCCCCTCTGTAAACTGTACATAGTGAAACACAGCCCGTCCCCATTCCCCCTCTGTAAACTGTACATAGTGAAACACAGCCCGTCCCCATTCCCCCTCTGTAAACTGTACATAGTGAAACACAGCCCGTCCCCATTCCCCCTCTGTAAACTGTACATAGTGAAACACAGCCCGTCCCCATTCCCCCTCTGTAAACTGTACATAGTGAAACACAGCCCGTCCCCATTCCCCCTCTGTAAACTGTACATAGTGAAACACAGCCCGTCCCCATTCCCCCTCTGTAAACTGTACATAGTGAAACACAGCCCGTCCCCATTCCCCCTCTGTAAACTGTACATAGTGAAACACAGCCCGTCCCCATTCCCCCTCTGTAAACTGTACATAGTGAAACACAGCCCGTCCCCATTCCCCCTCTGTAAACTGTACATAGTGAAACACAGCCCGTCCCCATTCCCCCTCTGTAAACTGTACATAGTGAAACACAGCCCGTCCCCATTCCCCCTCTGTAAACTGTACATAGTGAAACACAGCCCGTCCCCATTCCCCCTCTGTAAACTGTACATAGTGAAACACAGCCCGTCCCCATTCCCCCTCTGTAAACTGTACATAGTGAAACACAGCCCCCCCATTCCCCCTCTGTAAACTGTACATAGTGAAACACAGCCCGTCCCCATTCCCCCTCTGTAAACTGTACATAGTGAAAGACAGCCCGTCCCCATTCCCCCTCTGTAAACTGTACATAGTGAAACACAGCCCGTCCCCATTCCCCCTCTGTAAACTGTACATAGTGAAACACAGCCCGTCCCCATTCCCCCTCTGTAAACTGTACATAGTGAAACACAGCCCATCCCCATTCCCCCTCTGTAAACTGTACATAGTGAAACACAGCCCGTCCCCATTCCCCCTCTGTAAACTGTACATAGTGAAACACAGCCCGTCCCCATTCCCCCTCTGTAAACTGTACATAGTGAAACACAGCCCGTCCCCATTCCCCCTCTGTAAACTGTACATAGTGAAACACAGCCCGTCCCCATTCCCCCTCTGTAAACTGTACATAGTGAAACACAGCCCGTCCCCATTCCCCCTCTGTAAACTGTACATAGTGAAACACAGCCCGTCCCCATTCCCCCTCTGTAAACTGTACATAGTGAAACACAGCCCGTCCCCATTCCCCCTCTGTAAACTGTACATAGTGAAACACAGCCCGTCCCCATTCCCCCTCTGTAAACTGTACATAGTGAAACACAGCCCGTCCCCATTCCCCCTCTGTAAACTGTACATAGTGAAACACAGCCCGTCCCCATTCCCCCTCTGTAAACTGTACATAGTGAAACACAGCCCGTCCCCATTCCCCCTCTGTAAACTGTACATAGTGAAACACAGCCCGTCCCCATTCCCCCTCTGTAAACTGTACATAGTGAAACACAGCCCGTCCCCATTCCCCCTCTGTAAACTGTACATAGTGAAACACAGCCCGTCCCCATTCCCCCTCTGTAAACTGTACATAGTGAAACACAGCCCGTCCCCATTCCCCCTCTGTAAACTGTACATAGTGAAACACAGCCCGTCCCCATTCCCCCTCTGTAAACTGTACATAGTGAAACACAGCCCGTCCCCATTCCCCCTCTGTAAACTGTACATAGTGAAACACAGCCCGTCCCCATTCCCCCTCTGTAAACTGTACATAGTGAAACACAGCCCGTCCCCATTCCCCCTCTGTAAACTGTACATAGTGAAACACAGCCCAACCCATTCCCCCTCTGTAAACTGTACATAGTGAAACACAGCCCCCGTCCCCATTCCCCCTCTGTAAACTGTACATAGTGAAACACAGCCCATCCCCATTCCCCCTCTGTAAACTGTACATAGTGAAACACAGTCCCCGTCCCCATTCCCCCTCTGTAAACTGTACATAGTGAAACACAGCCCGTCCCCATTCCCCCTCTGTAAACTGTACATAGTGAAACACAGCCCGTCCCCATTCCCCCTCTGTAAACTGTACATAGTGAAACACAGCCCGTCCCCATTCCCCCTCTGTAAACTGTACATAGTGAAACACAGCCCGTCCCCATTCCCCCTCTGTAAACTGTACATAGTGAAACACAGCCCGTCCCCATTCCCCCTCTGTAAACTGTACATAGTGAAACACAGCCCGTCCCCATTCCCCCTCTGTAAACTGTACATAGTGAAACACAGCCCGTCCCCATTCCCCCTCTGTAAACTGTACATAGTGAAACACAGCCCGTCCCCATTCCCCCTCTGTAAACTGTACATAGTGAAACACAGCCCGTCCCCATTCCCCCTCTGTAAACTGTACATAGTGAAACACAGCCCGTCCCCATTCCCCCTCTGTAAACTGTACATAGTGAAACACAGCCCGTCCCCATTCCCCCTCTGTAAACTGTACATAGTGAAACACAGCCCGTCCCCATTCCCCCTCTGTAAACTGTACATAGTGAAACACAGCCCGTCCCCATTCCCCCTCTGTAAACTGTACATAGTGAAACACAGCCCGTCCCCATTCCCCCTCTGTAAACTGTACATAGTGAAACACAGCCCGTCCCCATTCCCCCTCTGTAAACTGTACATAGTGAAACACAGCCCGTCCCCATTCCCCCTCTGTAAACTGTACATAGTGAAACACAGCCCGTCCCCATTCCCCCTCTGTAAACTGTACATAGTGAAACACAGCCCGTCCCCATTCCCCCTCTGTAAACTGTACATAGTGAAACACAGCCCGTCCCCATTCCCCCTCTGTAAACTGTACATAGTGAAACACAGCCCGTCCCCATTCCCCCTCTGTAAACTGTACATAGTGAAACACAGCCCGTCCCCATTCCCCCTCTGTAAACTGTACATAGTGAAACACAGCCCGTCCCCATTCCCCCTCTGTAAACTGTACATAGTGAAACACAGCCCGTCCCCATTCCCCCTCTGTAAACTGTACATAGTGAAACACAGCCCGTCCCCATTCCCCCTCTGTAAACTGTACATAGTGAAACACAGCCCGTCCCCATTCCCCCTCTGTAAACTGTACATAGTGAAACACAGCCCGTCCCCATTCCCCCTCTGTAAACTGTACATAGTGAAACACAGCCCGTCCCCATTCCCCCTCTGTAAACTGTACATAGTGAAACACAGCCCGTCCCCATTCCCCCTCTGTAAACTGTACATAGTGAAACACAGCCCGTCCCCATTCCCCCTCTGTAAACTGTACATAGTGAAACACAGCCCGTCCCCATTCCCCCTCTGTAAACTGTACATAGTGAAACACAGCCCGTCCCCATTCCCCCTCTGTAAACTGTACATAGTGAAACACAGCCCGTCCCCATTCCCCCTCTGTAAACTGTACATAGTGAAACACAGCCCGTCCCCATTCCCCCTCTGTAAACTGTACATAGTGAAACACAGCCCGTCCCCATTCCCCCTCTGTAAACTGTACATAGTGAAACACAGCCCGTCCCCATTCCCCCTCTGTAAACTGTACATAGTGAAACACAGCCCGTCCCCATTCCCCCTCTGTAAACTGTACATAGTGAAACACAGCCCGTCCCCATTCCCCCTCTGTAAACTGTACATAGTGAAACACAGCCCGTCCCCATTCCCCCTCTGTAAACTGTACATAGTGAAACACAGCCCGTCCCCATTCCCCCTCTGTAAACTGTACATAGTGAAACACAGCCCGTCCCCATTCCCCCTCTGTAAACTGTACATAGTGAAACACAGCCCGTCCCCATTCCCCCTCTGTAAACTGTACATAGTGAAACACAGCCCGTCCCCATTCCCCCTCTGTAAACTGTACATAGTGAAACACAGCCCGTCCCCATTCCCCCTCTGTAAACTGTACATAGTGAAACACAGCCCGTCCCCATTCCCCCTCTGTAAACTGTACATAGTGAAACACAGCCCGTCCCCATTCCCCCTCTGTAAACTGTACATAGTGAAACACAGCCCGTCCCCATTCCCCCTCTGTAAACTGTACATAGTGAAACACAGCCCGTCCCCATTCCCCCTCTGTAAACTGTACATAGTGAAACACAGCCCGTCCCCATTCCCCCTCTGTAAACTGTACATAGTGAAACACAGCCCGTCCCCATTCCCCCTCTGTAAACTGTACATAGTGAAACACAGCCCGTCCCCATTCCCCCTCTGTAAACTGTACATAGTGAAACACAGCCCGTCCCCATTCCCCCTCTGTAAACTGTACATAGTGAAACACAGCCCGTCCCCATTCCCCCTCTGTAAACTGTACATAGTGAAACACAGCCCGTCCCCATTCCCCCTCTGTAAACTGTACATAGTGAAACACAGCCCGTCCCCATTCCCCCTCTGTAAACTGTACATAGTGAAACACAGCCCGTCCCCATTCCCCCTCTGTAAACTGTACATAGTGAAACACAGCCCGTCCCCATTCCCCCTCTGTAAACTGTACATAGTGAAACACAGCCCGTCCCCATTCCCCCTCTGTAAACTGTACATAGTGAAACACAGCCCGTCCCCATTCCCCCTCTGTAAACTGTACATAGTGAAACACAGCCCGTCCCCATTCCCCCTCTGTAAACTGTACATAGTGAAACACAGCCCGTCCCCATTCCCCCTCTGTAAACTGTACATAGTGAAACACAGCCCGTCCCCATTCCCCCTCTGTAAACTGTACATAGTGAAACACAGCCCGTCCCCATTCCCCCTCTGTAAACTGTACATAGTGAAACACAGCCCGTCCCCATTCCCCCTCTGTAAACTGTACATAGTGAAACACAGCCCGTCCCCATTCCCCCTCTGTAAACTGTACATAGTGAAACACAGCCCGTCCCCATTCCCCCTCTGTAAACTGTACATAGTGAAACACAGCCCGTCCCCATTCCCCCTCTGTAAACTGTACATAGTGAAACACAGCCCGTCCCCATTCCCCCTCTGTAAACTGTACATAGTGAAACACAGCCCGTCCCCATTCCCCCTCTGTAAACTGTACATAGTGAAACACAGCCCGTCCCCATTCCCCCTCTGTAAACTGTACATAGTGAAACACAGCCCGTCCCCATTCCCCCTCTGTAAACTGTACATAGTGAAACACAGCCCGTCCCCATTCCCCCTCTGTAAACTGTACATAGTGAAACACAGCCCGTCCCCATTCCCCCTCTGTAAACTGTACATAGTGAAACACAGCCCGTCCCCATTCCCCCTCTGTAAACTGTACATAGTGAAACACAGCCCGTCCCCATTCCCCCTCTGTAAACTGTACATAGTGAAACACAGCCCGTCCCCATTCCCCCTCTGTAAACTGTACATAGTGAAACACAGCCCGTCCCCATTCCCCCTCTGTAAACTGTACATAGTGAAACACAGCCCGTCCCCATTCCCCCTCTGTAAACTGTACATAGTGAAACACAGCCCGTCCCCATTCCCCCTCTGTAAACTGTACATAGTGAAACACAGCCCGTCCCCATTCCCCCTCTGTAAACTGTACATAGTGAAACACAGCCCGTCCCCATTCCCCCTCTGTAAACTGTACATAGTGAAACACAGCCCGTCCCCATTCCCCCTCTGTAAACTGTACATAGTGAAACACAGCCCGTCCCCATTCCCCCTCTGTAAACTGTACATAGTGAAACACAGCCCGTCCCCATTCCCCCTCTGTAAACTGTACATAGTGAAACACAGCCCGTCCCCATTCCCCCTCTGTAAACTGTACATAGTGAAACACAGCCCGTCCCCATTCCCCCTCTGTAAACTGTACATAGTGAAACACAGCCCGTCCCCATTCCCCCTCTGTAAACTGTACATAGTGAAACACAGCCCGTCCCCATTCCCCCTCTGTAAACTGTACATAGTGAAACACAGCCCGTCCCCATTCCCCCTCTGTAAACTGTACATAGTGAAACACAGCCCGTCCCCATTCCCCCTCTGTAAACTGTACATAGTGAAACACAGCCCGTCCCCATTCCCCCTCTGTAAACTGTACATAGTGAAACACAGCCCGTCCCCATTCCCCCTCTGTAAACTGTACATAGTGAAACACAGCCCGTCCCCATTCCCCCTCTGTAAACTGTACATAGTGAAACACAGCCCGTCCCCATTCCCCCTCTGTAAACTGTACATAGTGAAACACAGCCCGTCCCCATTCCCCCTCTGTAAACTGTACATAGTGAAACACAGCCCGTCCCCATTCCCCCTCTGTAAACTGTACATAGTGAAACACAGCCCGTCCCCATTCCCCCTCTGTAAACTGTACATAGTGAAACACAGCCCGTCCCCATTCCCCCTCTGTAAACTGTACATAGTGAAACACAGCCCGTCCCCATTCCCCCTCTGTAAACTGTACATAGTGAAACACAGCCCGTCCCCATTCCCCCTCTGTAAACTGTACATAGTGAAACACAGCCCGTCCCCATTCCCCCTCTGTAAACTGTACATAGTGAAACACAGCCCGTCCCCATTCCCCCTCTGTAAACTGTACATAGTGAAACACAGCCCGTCCCCATTCCCCCTCTGTAAACTGTACATAGTGAAACACAGCCCGTCCCCATTCCCCCTCTGTAAACTGTACATAGTGAAACACAGCCCGTCCCCATTCCCCCTCTGTAAACTGTACATAGTGAAACACAGCCCGTCCCCATTCCCCCTCTGTAAACTGTACATAGTGAAACACAGCCCGTCCCCATTCCCCCTCTGTAAACTGTACATAGTGAAACACAGCCCGTCCCCATTCCCCCTCTGTAAACTGTACATAGTGAAACACAGCCCGTCCCCATTCCCCCTCTGTAAACTGTACATAGTGAAACACAGCCCGTCCCCATTCCCCCTCTGTAAACTGTACATAGTGAAACACAGCCCGTCCCCATTCCCCCTCTGTAAACTGTACATAGTGAAACACAGCCCGTCCCCATTCCCCCTCTGTAAACTGTACATAGTGAAACACAGCCCGTCCCCATTCCCCCTCTGTAAACTGTACATAGTGAAACACAGCCCGTCCCCATTCCCCCTCTGTAAACTGTACATAGTGAAACACAGCCCGTCCCCATTCCCCCTCTGTAAACTGTACATAGTGAAACACAGCCCGTCCCCATTCCCCCTCTGTAAACTGTACATAGTGAAACACAGCCCGTCCCCATTCCCCCTCTGTAAACTGTACATAGTGAAACACAGCCCGTCCCCATTCCCCCTCTGTAAACTGTACATAGTGAAACACAGCCCGTCCCCATTCCCCCTCTGTAAACTGTACATAGTGAAACACAGCCCGTCCCCATTCCCCCTCTGTAAACTGTACATAGTGAAACACAGCCCGTCCCCATTCCCCCTCTGTAAACTGTACATAGTGAAACACAGCCCGTCCCCATTCCCCCTCTGTAAACTGTACATAGTGAAACACAGCCCGTCCCCATTCCCCCTCTGTAAACTGTACATAGTGAAACACAGCCCGTCCCCATTCCCCCTCTGTAAACTGTACATAGTGAAACACAGCCCGTCCCCATTCCCCCTCTGTAAACTGTACATAGTGAAACACAGCCCGTCCCCATTCCCCCTCTGTAAACTGTACATAGTGAAACACAGCCCGTCCCCATTCCCCCTCTGTAAACTGTACATAGTGAAACACAGCCCGTCCCCATTCCCCCTCTGTAAACTGTACATAGTGAAACACAGCCCGTCCCCATTCCCCCTCTGTAAACTGTACATAGTGAAACACAGCCCGTCCCCATTCCCCCTCTGTAAACTGTACATAGTGAAACACAGCCCGTCCCCATTCCCCCTCTGTAAACTGTACATAGTGAAACACAGCCCGTCCCCATTCCCCCTCTGTAAACTGTACATAGTGAAACACAGCCCGTCCCCATTCCCCCTCTGTAAACTGTACATAGTGAAACACAGCCCGTCCCCATTCCCCCTCTGTAAACTGTACATAGTGAAACACAGCCCGTCCCCATTCCCCCTCTGTAAACTGTACATAGTGAAACACAGCCCGTCCCCATTCCCCCTCTGTAAACTGTACATAGTGAAACACAGCCCGTCCCCATTCCCCCTCTGTAAACTGTACATAGTGAAACACAGCCCGTCCCCATTCCCCCTCTGTAAACTGTACATAGTGAAACACAGCCCGTCCCCATTCCCCCTCTGTAAACTGTACATAGTGAAACACAGCCCGTCCCCATTCCCCCTCTGTAAACTGTACATAGTGAAACACAGCCCGTCCCCATTCCCCCTCTGTAAACTGTACATAGTGAAACACAGCCCGTCCCCATTCCCCCTCTGTAAACTGTACATAGTGAAACACAGCCCGTCCCCATTCCCCCTCTGTAAACTGTACATAGTGAAACACAGCCCGTCCCCATTCCCCCTCTGTAAACTGTACATAGTGAAACACAGCCCGTCCCCATTCCCCCTCTGTAAACTGTACATAGTGAAACACAGCCCGTCCCCATTCCCCCTCTGTAAACTGTACATAGTGAAACACAGCCCGTCCCCATTCCCCCTCTGTAAACTGTACATAGTGAAACACAGCCCGTCCCCATTCCCCCTCTGTAAACTGTACATAGTGAAACACAGCCCGTCCCCATTCCCCCTCTGTAAACTGTACATAGTGAAACACAGCCCGTCCCCATTCCCCCTCTGTAAACTGTACATAGTGAAACACAGCCCGTCCCCATTCCCCCTCTGTAAACTGTACATAGTGAAACACAGCCCGTCCCCATTCCCCCTCTGTAAACTGTACATAGTGAAACACAGCCCGTCCCCATTCCCCCTCTGTAAACTGTACATAGTGAAACACAGCCCGTCCCCATTCCCCCTCTGTAAACTGTACATAGTGAAACACAGCCCGTCCCCATTCCCCCTCTGTAAACTGTACATAGTGAAACACAGCCCGTCCCCATTCCCCCTCTGTAAACTGTACATAGTGAAACACAGCCCGTCCCCATTCCCCCTCTGTAAACTGTACATAGTGAAACACAGCCCGTCCCCATTCCCCCTCTGTAAACTGTACATAGTGAAACACAGCCCGTCCCCATTCCCCCTCTGTAAACTGTACATAGTGAAACACAGCCCGTCCCCATTCCCCCTCTGTAAACTGTACATAGTGAAACACAGCCCGTCCCCATTCCCCCTCTGTAAACTGTACATAGTGAAACACAGCCCGTCCCCATTCCCCCTCTGTAAACTGTACATAGTGAAACACAGCCCGTCCCCATTCCCCCTCTGTAAACTGTACATAGTGAAACACAGCCCGTCCCCATTCCCCCTCTGTAAACTGTACATAGTGAAACACAGCCCGTCCCCATTCCCCCTCTGTAAACTGTACATAGTGAAACACAGCCCGTCCCCATTCCCCCTCTGTAAACTGTACATAGTGAAACACAGCCCGTCCCCATTCCCCCTCTGTAAACTGTACATAGTGAAACACAGCCCGTCCCCATTCCCCCTCTGTAAACTGTACATAGTGAAACACAGCCCGTCCCCATTCCCCCTCTGTAAACTGTACATAGTGAAACACAGCCCGTCCCCATTCCCCCTCTGTAAACTGTACATAGTGAAACACAGCCCGTCCCCATTCCCCCTCTGTAAACTGTACATAGTGAAACACAGCCCGTCCCCATTCCCCCTCTGTAAACTGTACATAGTGAAACACAGCCCGTCCCCATTCCCCCTCTGTAAACTGTACATAGTGAAACACAGCCCGTCCCCATTCCCCCTCTGTAAACTGTACATAGTGAAACACAGCCCGTCCCCATTCCCCCTCTGTAAACTGTACATAGTGAAACACAGCCCGTCCCCATTCCCCCTCTGTAAACTGTACATAGTGAAACACAGCCCGTCCCCATTCCCCCTCTGTAAACTGTACATAGTGAAACACAGCCCGTCCCCATTCCCCCTCTGTAAACTGTACATAGTGAAACACAGCCCGTCCCCATTCCCCCTCTGTAAACTGTACATAGTGAAACACAGCCCGTCCCCATTCCCCCTCTGTAAACTGTACATAGTGAAACACAGCCCGTCCCCATTCCCCCTCTGTAAACTGTACATAGTGAAACACAGCCCGTCCCCATTCCCCCTCTGTAAACTGTACATAGTGAAACACAGCCCGTCCCCATTCCCCCTCTGTAAACTGTACATAGTGAAACACAGCCCGTCCCCATTCCCCCTCTGTAAACTGTACATAGTGAAACACAGCCCGTCCCCATTCCCCCTCTGTAAACTGTACATAGTGAAACACAGCCCGTCCCCATTCCCCCTCTGTAAACTGTACATAGTGAAACACAGCCCGTCCCCATTCCCCCTCTGTAAACTGTACATAGTGAAACACAGCCCGTCCCCATTCCCCCTCTGTAAACTGTACATAGTGAAACACAGCCCGTCCCCATTCCCCCTCTGTAAACTGTACATAGTGAAACACAGCCCGTCCCCATTCCCCCTCTGTAAACTGTACATAGTGAAACACAGCCCGTCCCCATTCCCCCTCTGTAAACTGTACATAGTGAAACACAGCCCGTCCCCATTCCCCCTCTGTAAACTGTACATAGTGAAACACAGCCCGTCCCCATTCCCCCTCTGTAAACTGTACATAGTGAAACACAGCCCGTCCCCATTCCCCCTCTGTAAACTGTACATAGTGAAACACAGCCCGTCCCCATTCCCCCTCTGTAAACTGTACATAGTGAAACACAGCCCGTCCCCATTCCCCCTCTGTAAACTGTACATAGTGAAACACAGCCCGTCCCCATTCCCCCTCTGTAAACTGTACATAGTGAAACACAGCCCGTCCCCATTCCCCCTCTGTAAACTGTACATAGTGAAACACAGCCCGTCCCCATTCCCCCTCTGTAAACTGTACATAGTGAAACACAGCCCGTCCCCATTCCCCCTCTGTAAACTGTACATAGTGAAACACAGCCCGTCCCCATTCCCCCTCTGTAAACTGTACATAGTGAAACACAGCCCGTCCCCATTCCCCCTCTGTAAACTGTACATAGTGAAACACAGCCCGTCCCCATTCCCCCTCTGTAAACTGTACATAGTGAAACACAGCCCGTCCCCATTCCCCCTCTGTAAACTGTACATAGTGAAACACAGCCCGTCCCCATTCCCCCTCTGTAAACTGTACATAGTGAAACACAGCCCGTCCCCATTCCCCCTCTGTAAACTGTACATAGTGAAACACAGCCCGTCCCCATTCCCCCTCTGTAAACTGTACATAGTGAAACACAGCCCGTCCCCATTCCCCCTCTGTAAACTGTACATAGTGAAACACAGCCCGTCCCCATTCCCCCTCTGTAAACTGTACATAGTGAAACACAGCCCGTCCCCATTCCCCCTCTGTAAACTGTACATAGTGAAACACAGCCCGTCCCCATTCCCCCTCTGTAAACTGTACATAGTGAAACACAGCCCGTCCCCATTCCCCCTCTGTAAACTGTACATAGTGAAACACAGCCCGTCCCCATTCCCCCTCTGTAAACTGTACATAGTGAAACACAGCCCGTCCCCATTCCCCCTCTGTAAACTGTACATAGTGAAACACAGCCCGTCCCCATTCCCCCTCTGTAAACTGTACATAGTGAAACACAGCCCGTCCCCATTCCCCCTCTGTAAACTGTACATAGTGAAACACAGCCCGTCCCCATTCCCCCTCTGTAAACTGTACATAGTGAAACACAGCCCGTCCCCATTCCCCCTCTGTAAACTGTACATAGTGAAACACAGCCCGTCCCCATTCCCCCTCTGTAAACTGTACATAGTGAAACACAGCCCGTCCCCATTCCCCCTCTGTAAACTGTACATAGTGAAACACAGCCCGTCCCCATTCCCCCTCTGTAAACTGTACATAGTGAAACACAGCCCGTCCCCATTCCCCCTCTGTAAACTGTACATAGTGAAACACAGCCCGTCCCCATTCCCCCTCTGTAAACTGTACATAGTGAAACACAGCCCGTCCCCATTCCCCCTCTGTAAACTGTACATAGTGAAACACAGCCCGTCCCCATTCCCCCTCTGTAAACTGTACATAGTGAAACACAGCCCGTCCCCATTCCCCCTCTGTAAACTGTACATAGTGAAACACAGCCCGTCCCCATTCCCCCTCTGTAAACTGTACATAGTGAAACACAGCCCGTCCCCATTCCCCCTCTGTAAACTGTACATAGTGAAACACAGCCCGTCCCCATTCCCCCTCTGTAAACTGTACATAGTGAAACACAGCCCGTCCCCATTCCCCCTCTGTAAACTGTACATAGTGAAACACAGCCCGTCCCCATTCCCCCTCTGTAAACTGTACATAGTGAAACACAGCCCGTCCCCATTCCCCCTCTGTAAACTGTACATAGTGAAACACAGCCCGTCCCCATTCCCCCTCTGTAAACTGTACATAGTGAAACACAGCCCGTCCCCATTCCCCCTCTGTAAACTGTACATAGTGAAACACAGCCCGTCCCCATTCCCCCTCTGTAAACTGTACATAGTGAAACACAGCCCGTCCCCATTCCCCCTCTGTAAACTGTACATAGTGAAACACAGCCCGTCCCCATTCCCCCTCTGTAAACTGTACATAGTGAAACACAGCCCGTCCCCATTCCCCCTCTGTAAACTGTACATAGTGAAACACAGCCCGTCCCCATTCCCCCTCTGTAAACTGTACATAGTGAAACACAGCCCGTCCCCATTCCCCCTCTGTAAACTGTACATAGTGAAACACAGCCCGTCCCCATTCCCCCTCTGTAAACTGTACATAGTGAAACACAGCCCGTCCCCATTCCCCCTCTGTAAACTGTACATAGTGAAACACAGCCCGTCCCCATTCCCCCTCTGTAAACTGTACATAGTGAAACACAGCCCGTCCCCATTCCCCCTCTGTAAACTGTACATAGTGAAACACAGCCCGTCCCCATTCCCCCTCTGTAAACTGTACATAGTGAAACACAGCCCGTCCCCATTCCCCCTCTGTAAACTGTACATAGTGAAACACAGCCCGTCCCCATTCCCCCTCTGTAAACTGTACATAGTGAAACACAGCCCGTCCCCATTCCCCCTCTGTAAACTGTACATAGTGAAACACAGCCCGTCCCCATTCCCCCTCTGTAAACTGTACATAGTGAAACACAGCCCGTCCCCATTCCCCCTCTGTAAACTGTACATAGTGAAACACAGCCCGTCCCCATTCCCCCTCTGTAAACTGTACATAGTGAAACACAGCCCGTCCCCATTCCCCCTCTGTAAACTGTACATAGTGAAACACAGCCCGTCCCCATTCCCCCTCTGTAAACTGTACATAGTGAAACACAGCCCGTCCCCATTCCCCCTCTGTAAACTGTACATAGTGAAACACAGCCCGTCCCCATTCCCCCTCTGTAAACTGTACATAGTGAAACACAGCCCGTCCCCATTCCCCCTCTGTAAACTGTACATAGTGAAACACAGCCCGTCCCCATTCCCCCTCTGTAAACTGTACATAGTGAAACACAGCCCGTCCCCATTCCCCCTCTGTAAACTGTACATAGTGAAACACAGTCCCCGTCCCCATTCCCCCTCTGTAAACTGTACATAGTGAAACACAGCCCGTCCCCATTCCCCCTCTGTAAACTGTACATAGTGAAACACAGCCCGTCCCCATTCCCCCTCTGTAAACTGTACATAGTGAAACACAGCCCGTCCCCATTCCCCCTCTGTAAACTGTACATAGTGAAACACATCCCTTCCCCATTCCCCCTCTGTAAACTGTACATAGTGAAACACAGCCCGTCGCCATTCTCCTCTGCAAACTGTACATAGTGAAACACAGCCCGTCCCCATTCCCCCTCTGTAAACTGTACATAGTGAAACACAGCCCGTCCCCATTCCACCTCTGTATACTGTACATAGTGAAACACAGCCCGTCCAAATTCTCCCTCTGTAAACTGTACATAGTGAAACACAGCCCGTCCCCATTCCCCCTCTGTAAACTGTACATAGTGAAACACAGCCCGTCCCCATTCCCCCTCTGTAAACTGTACATAGTGAAACACAGCCCGTCCCCATTCCCCCTCTGTAAACTGTACATAGTGAAACACAGCCCGTCCCCATTCCCCCTCTGTAAACTGTACATAGTGAAACACAGCCCGTCCCCATTCCCCCTCTGTAAACTGTACATAGTGAAACACAGCCCGTCCCCATTCCCCCTCTGTAAACTGTACATAGTGAAACACAGCCCGTCCCCATTCCCCCTCTGTAAACTGTACATAGTGAAACACAGCCCGTCCCCATTCCCCCTCTGTAAACTGTACATAGTGAAACACAGCCCGTCCCCATTCCCCCTCTGTAAACTGTACATAGTGAAACACAGCCCGTCCCCATTCCCCCTCTGTAAACTGTACATAGTGAAACACAGCCCGTCCCCATTCCCCCTCTGTAAACTGTACATAGTGAAACACAGCCCGTCCCCATTCCCCCTCTGTAAACTGTACATAGTGAAACACAGCCCGTCCCCATTCCCCCTCTGTAAACTGTACATAGTGAAACACAGCCCGTCCCCATTCCCCCTCTGTAAACTGTACATAGTGAAACACAGCCCGTCCCCATTCCCCCTCTGTAAACTGTACATAGTGAAACACAGCCCGTCCCCATTCCCCCTCTGTAAACTGTACATAGTGAAACACAGCCCGTCCCCATTCCCCCTCTGTAAACTGTACATAGTGAAACACAGCCCGTCCCCATTCCCCCTCTGTAAACTGTACATAGTGAAACACAGCCCGTCCCCATTCCCCCTCTGTAAACTGTACATAGTGAAACACAGCCCGTCCCCATTCCCCCTCTGTAAACTGTACATAGTGAAACACAGCCCGTCCCCATTCCCCCTCTGTAAACTGTACATAGTGAAACACAGCCCGTCCCCATTCCCCCTCTGTAAACTGTACATAGTGAAACACAGCCCGTCCCCATTCCCCCTCTGTAAACTGTACATAGTGAAACACAGCCCGTCCCCATTCCCCCTCTGTAAACTGTACATAGTGAAACACAGCCCGTCCCCATTCCCCCTCTGTAAACTGTACATAGTGAAACACAGCCCGTCCCCATTCCCCCTCTGTAAACTGTACATAGTGAAACACAGCCCGTCCCCATTCCCCCTCTGTAAACTGTACATAGTGAAACACAGCCCGTCCCCATTCCCCCTCTGTAAACTGTACATAGTGAAACACAGCCCGTCCCCATTCCCCCTCTGTAAACTGTACATAGTGAAACACAGCCCGTCCCCATTCCCCCTCTGTAAACTGTACATAGTGAAACACAGCCCGTCCCCATTCCCCCTCTGTAAACTGTACATAGTGAAACACAGCCCGTCCCCATTCCCCCTCTGTAAACTGTACATAGTGAAACACAGCCCGTCCCCATTCCCCCTCTGTAAACTGTACATAGTGAAACACAGCCCGTCCCCATTCCCCCTCTGTAAACTGTACATAGTGAAACACAGCCCGTCCCCATTCCCCCTCTGTAAACTGTACATAGTGAAACACAGCCCGTCCCCATTCCCCCTCTGTAAACTGTACATAGTGAAACACAGCCCGTCCCCATTCCCCCTCTGTAAACTGTACATAGTGAAACACAGCCCGTCCCCATTCCCCCTCTGTAAACTGTACATAGTGAAACACAGCCCGTCCCCATTCCCCCTCTGTAAACTGTACATAGTGAAACACAGCCCGTCCCCATTCCCCCTCTGTAAACTGTACATAGTGAAACACAGCCCGTCCCCATTCCCCCTCTGTAAACTGTACATAGTGAAACACAGCCCGTCCCCATTCCCCCTCTGTAAACTGTACATAGTGAAACACAGCCCGTCCCCATTCCCCCTCTGTAAACTGTACATAGTGAAACACAGCCCGTCCCCATTCCCCCTCTGTAAACTGTACATAGTGAAACACAGCCCGTCCCCATTCCCCCTCTGTAAACTGTACATAGTGAAACACAGCCCGTCCCCATTCCCCCTCTGTAAACTGTACATAGTGAAACACAGCCCGTCCCCATTCCCCCTCTGTAAACTGTACATAGTGAAACACAGCCCGTCCCCATTCCCCCTCTGTAAACTGTACATAGTGAAACACAGCCCGTCCCCATTCCCCCTCTGTAAACTGTACATAGTGAAACACAGCCCGTCCCCATTCCCCCTCTGTAAACTGTACATAGTGAAACACAGCCCGTCCCCATTCCCCCTCTGTAAACTGTACATAGTGAAACACAGCCCGTCCCCATTCCCCCTCTGTAAACTGTACATAGTGAAACACAGCCCGTCCCCATTCCCCCTCTGTAAACTGTACATAGTGAAACACAGCCCGTCCCCATTCCCCCTCTGTAAACTGTACATAGTGAAACACAGCCCGTCCCCATTCCCCCTCTGTAAACTGTACATAGTGAAACACAGCCCGTCCCCATTCCCCCTCTGTAAACTGTACATAGTGAAACACAGCCCGTCCCCATTCCCCCTCTGTAAACTGTACATAGTGAAACACAGCCCGTCCCCATTCCCCCTCTGTAAACTGTACATAGTGAAACACAGCCCGTCCCCATTCCCCCTCTGTAAACTGTACATAGTGAAACACAGCCCGTCCCCATTCCCCCTCTGTAAACTGTACATAGTGAAACACAGCCCGTCCCCATTCCCCCTCTGTAAACTGTACATAGTGAAACACAGCCCGTCCCCATTCCCCCTCTGTAAACTGTACATAGTGAAACACAGCCCGTCCCCATTCCCCCTCTGTAAACTGTACATAGTGAAACACAGCCCGTCCCCATTCCCCCTCTGTAAACTGTACATAGTGAAACACAGCCCGTCCCCATTCCCCCTCTGTAAACTGTACATAGTGAAACACAGCCCGTCCCCATTCCCCCTCTGTAAACTGTACATAGTGAAACACAGCCCGTCCCCATTCCCCCTCTGTAAACTGTACATAGTGAAACACAGCCCGTCCCCATTCCCCCTCTGTAAACTGTACATAGTGAAACACAGCCCGTCCCCATTCCCCCTCTGTAAACTGTACATAGTGAAACACAGCCCGTCCCCATTCCCCCTCTGTAAACTGTACATAGTGAAACACAGCCCGTCCCCATTCCCCCTCTGTAAACTGTACATAGTGAAACACAGCCCGTCCCCATTCCCCCTCTGTAAACTGTACATAGTGAAACACAGCCCGTCCCCATTCCCCCTCTGTAAACTGTACATAGTGAAACACAGCCCGTCCCCATTCCCCCTCTGTAAACTGTACATAGTGAAACACAGCCCGTCCCCATTCCCCCTCTGTAAACTGTACATAGTGAAACACAGCCCGTCCCCATTCCCCCTCTGTAAACTGTACATAGTGAAACACAGCCCGTCCCCATTCCCCCTCTGTAAACTGTACATAGTGAAACACAGCCCGTCCCCATTCCCCCTCTGTAAACTGTACATAGTGAAACACAGCCCGTCCCCATTCCCCCTCTGTAAACTGTACATAGTGAAACACAGCCCGTCCCCATTCCCCCTCTGTAAACTGTACATAGTGAAACACAGCCCGTCCCCATTCCCCCTCTGTAAACTGTACATAGTGAAACACAGCCCGTCCCCATTCCCCCTCTGTAAACTGTACATAGTGAAACACAGCCCGTCCCCATTCCCCCTCTGTAAACTGTACATAGTGAAACACAGCCCGTCCCCATTCCCCCTCTGTAAACTGTACATAGTGAAACACAGCCCGTCCCCATTCCCCCTCTGTAAACTGTACATAGTGAAACACAGCCCGTCCCCATTCCCCCTCTGTAAACTGTACATAGTGAAACACAGCCCGTCCCCATTCCCCCTCTGTAAACTGTACATAGTGAAACACAGCCCGTCCCCATTCCCCCTCTGTAAACTGTACATAGTGAAACACAGCCCGTCCCCATTCCCCCTCTGTAAACTGTACATAGTGAAACACAGCCCGTCCCCATTCCCCCTCTGTAAACTGTACATAGTGAAACACAGCCCGTCCCCATTCCCCCTCTGTAAACTGTACATAGTGAAACACAGCCCGTCCCCATTCCCCCTCTGTAAACTGTACATAGTGAAACACAGCCCGTCCCCATTCCCCCTCTGTAAACTGTACATAGTGAAACACAGCCCGTCCCCATTCCCCCTCTGTAAACTGTACATAGTGAAACACAGCCCGTCCCCATTCCCCCTCTGTAAACTGTACATAGTGAAACACAGCCCGTCCCCATTCCCCCTCTGTAAACTGTACATAGTGAAACACAGCCCGTCCCCATTCCCCCTCTGTAAACTGTACATAGTGAAACACAGCCCGTCCCCATTCCCCCTCTGTAAACTGTACATAGTGAAACACAGCCCGTCCCCATTCCCCCTCTGTAAACTGTACATAGTGAAACACAGCCCGTCCCCATTCCCCCTCTGTAAACTGTACATAGTGAAACACAGCCCGTCCCCATTCCCCCTCTGTAAACTGTACATAGTGAAACACAGCCCGTCCCCATTCCCCCTCTGTAAACTGTACATAGTGAAACACAGCCCGTCCCCATTCCCCCTCTGTAAACTGTACATAGTGAAACACAGCCCGTCCCCATTCCCCCTCTGTAAACTGTACATAGTGAAACACAGCCCGTCCCCATTCCCCCTCTGTAAACTGTACATAGTGAAACACAGCCCGTCCCCATTCCCCCTCTGTAAACTGTACATAGTGAAACACAGCCCGTCCCCATTCCCCCTCTGTAAACTGTACATAGTGAAACACAGCCCGTCCCCATTCCCCCTCTGTAAACTGTACATAGTGAAACACAGCCCGTCCCCATTCCCCCTCTGTAAACTGTACATAGTGAAACACAGCCCGTCCCCATTCCCCCTCTGTAAACTGTACATAGTGAAACACAGCCCGTCCCCATTCCCCCTCTGTAAACTGTACATAGTGAAACACAGCCCGTCCCCATTCCCCCTCTGTAAACTGTACATAGTGAAACACAGCCCGTCCCCATTCCCCCTCTGTAAACTGTACATAGTGAAACACAGCCCGTCCCCATTCCCCCTCTGTAAACTGTACATAGTGAAACACAGCCCGTCCCCATTCCCCCTCTGTAAACTGTACATAGTGAAACACAGCCCGTCCCCATTCCCCCTCTGTAAACTGTACATAGTGAAACACAGCCCGTCCCCATTCCCCCTCTGTAAACTGTACATAGTGAAACACAGCCCGTCCCCATTCCCCCTCTGTAAACTGTACATAGTGAAACACAGCCCGTCCCCATTCCCCCTCTGTAAACTGTACATAGTGAAACACAGCCCGTCCCCATTCCCCCTCTGTAAACTGTACATAGTGAAACACAGCCCGTCCCCATTCCCCCTCTGTAAACTGTACATAGTGAAACACAGCCCGTCCCCATTCCCCCTCTGTAAACTGTACATAGTGAAACACAGCCCGTCCCCATTCCCCCTCTGTAAACTGTACATAGTGAAACACAGCCCGTCCCCATTCCCCCTCTGTAAACTGTACATAGTGAAACACAGCCCGTCCCCATTCCCCCTCTGTAAACTGTACATAGTGAAACACAGCCCGTCCCCATTCCCCCTCTGTAAACTGTACATAGTGAAACACAGCCCGTCCCCATTCCCCCTCTGTAAACTGTACATAGTGAAACACAGCCCGTCCCCATTCCCCCTCTGTAAACTGTACATAGTGAAACACAGCCCGTCCCCATTCCCCCTCTGTAAACTGTACATAGTGAAACACAGCCCGTCCCCATTCCCCCTCTGTAAACTGTACATAGTGAAACACAGCCCGTCCCCATTCCCCCTCTGTAAACTGTACATAGTGAAACACAGCCCGTCCCCATTCCCCCTCTGTAAACTGTACATAGTGAAACACAGCCCGTCCCCATTCCCCCTCTGTAAACTGTACATAGTGAAACACAGCCCGTCCCCATTCCCCTCTGTAAACTGTACATAGTGAAACACAGCCCGTCCCCATTCCCCCTCTGTAAACTGTACATAGTGAAACACAGCCCGTCCCCATTCCCCCTCTGTAAACTGTACATAGTGAAACACAGCCCGTCCCCATTCCCCCTCTGTAAACTGTACATAGTGAAACACAGCCCGTCCCCATTCCCCCTCTGTAAACTGTACATAGTGAAACACAGCCCGTCCCCATTCCCCCTCTGTAAACTGTACATAGTGAAACACAGCCCGTCCCCATTCCCCCTCTGTAAACTGTACATAGTGAAACACAGCCCGTCCCCATTCCCCCTCTGTAAACTGTACATAGTGAAACACAGCCCGTCCCCATTCCCCCTCTGTAAACTGTACATAGTGAAACACAGCCCGTCCCCATTCCCCCTCTGTAAACTGTACATAGTGAAACACAGCCCGTCCCCATTCCCCCTCTGTAAACTGTACATAGTGAAACACAGCCCGTCCCCATTCCCCCTCTGTAAACTGTACATAGTGAAACACAGCCCGTCCCCATTCCCCCTCTGTAAACTGTACATAGTGAAACACAGCCCGTCCCCATTCCCCCTCTGTAAACTGTACATAGTGAAACACAGCCCGTCCCCATTCCCCCTCTGTAAACTGTACATAGTGAAACACAGCCCGTCCCCATTCCCCCTCTGTAAACTGTACATAGTGAAACACAGCCCGTCCCCATTCCCCCTCTGTAAACTGTACATAGTGAAACACAGCCCGTCCCCATTCCCCCTCTGTAAACTGTACATAGTGAAACACAGCCCGTCCCCATTCCCCCTCTGTAAACTGTACATAGTGAAACACAGCCCGTCCCCATTCCCCCTCTGTAAACTGTACATAGTGAAACACAGCCCGTCCCCATTCCCCCTCTGTAAACTGTACATAGTGAAACACAGCCCGTCCCCATTCCCCCTCTGTAAACTGTACATAGTGAAACACAGCCCGTCCCCATTCCCCCTCTGTAAACTGTACATAGTGAAACACAGCCCGTCCCCATTCCCCCTCTGTAAACTGTACATAGTGAAACACAGCCCGTCCCCATTCCCCCTCTGTAAACTGTACATAGTGAAACACAGCCCGTCCCCATTCCCCCTCTGTAAACTGTACATAGTGAAACACAGCCCGTCCCCATTCCCCCTCTGTAAACTGTACATAGTGAAACACAGCCCGTCCCCATTCCCCCTCTGTAAACTGTACATAGTGAAACACAGCCCGTCCCCATTCCCCCTCTGTAAACTGTACATAGTGAAACACAGCCCGTCCCCATTCCCCCTCTGTAAACTGTACATAGTGAAACACAGCCCGTCCCCATTCCCCCTCTGTAAACTGTACATAGTGAAACACAGCCCGTCCCCATTCCCCCTCTGTAAACTGTACATAGTGAAACACAGCCCGTCCCCATTCCCCCTCTGTAAACTGTACATAGTGAAACACAGCCCGTCCCCATTCCCCTCTGTAAACTGTACATAGTGAAACACAGCCCGTCCCCATTCCCCCTCTGTAAACTGTACATAGTGAAACACAGCCCGTCCCCATTCCCCCTCTGTAAACTGTACATAGTGAAACACAGCCCGTCCCCATTCCCCCTCTGTAAACTGTACATAGTGAAACACAGCCCGTCCCCATTCCCCCTCTGTAAACTGTACATAGTGAAACACAGCCCGTCCCCATTCCCCCTCTGTAAACTGTACATAGTGAAACACAGCCCCGTCCCCATTCCCGCTCTGTAAACTGTGCATACAGAAACACAGCCCGTCCCCATTCCCCATCTGTAAACTGTACATAGTGAAACACAGATCGTCCCCATTCCCCCACTGTAAACTGTACATAGTGAAACACAGCCCGTCCCCAATCCCCCTCTGTAAACTGTACAAAGTGAAACAGAGTCCGTCCCCATTCCCCCTCTGTAAACTGTGGATAGTGAAAGACAGCCCGTCCGCATTCTCCCTCTGTAATCTGTACGTAGTGAAACAGAGCCCGTCCCCATTCCCCCTCTGTTATCTGTACCTAGTGAAACACAGCCCGTCCCCATTCTCCCTCTGCAATCTGCACGTAGTGAAACACAGCCCGTCCCCATTCCCCCTCTGTAAACTGTACATAGTGAAACAGAGCCCGTCCCCATTCCCCCTCTGTAAACTGTACATAGTGAAACACAGCCCGTCCCCATTCTCCCTCTGCAATCTGCACGTAGTGAAACACAGCCCGTCCCCATTCCCCCTCTGTAAACTGTACTTAGTGAAACACAGCCCGTCCCCATTCCCCCTCTGTAAACTGTACATAGTGAAACACAGCCCGTCCCCATTCCCCCTCTGTAAACTGTACATAGTGAAACACAGCCCGTCCCCATTCCCCCTCTGTAAACTGTACATAGTGAAACACAGCCCGTCCCCATTCCCCCTCTGTAAACTGTACATAGTGAAACACAGCCCGTCCCCATTCCCCCTCTGTAAACTGTACATAGTGAAACACAGCCCGTCCCCATTCCCCCTCTGTAAACTGTACATAGTGAAACACAGCCCGTCCCCATTCCCCCTCTGTAAACTGTACATAGTGAAACACAGCCCGTCCCCATTCCCCCTCTGTAAACTGTACATAGTGAAACACAGCCCGTCCCCATTCCCCCTCTGTAAACTGTACATAGTGAAACACAGCCCGTCCCCATTCCCCCTCTGTAAACTGTACATAGTGAAACACAGCCCGTCCCCATTCCCCCTCTGTAAACTGTACATAGTGAAACACAGCCCGTCCCCATTCCCCCTCTGTAAACTGTACATAGTGAAACACAGCCCGTCCCCATTCCCCCTCTGTAAACTGTACATAGTGAAACACAGCCCGTCCCCATTCCCCCTCTGTAAACTGTACATAGTGAAACACAGCCCGTCCCCATTCCCCCTCTGTAAACTGTACATAGTGAAACACAGCCCGTCCCCATTCCCCCTCTGTAAACTGTACATAGTGAAACACAGCCCGTCCCCATTCCCCCTCTGTAAACTGTACATAGTGAAACACAGCCCGTCCCCATTCCCCCTCTGTAAACTGTACATAGTGAAACACAGCCCGTCCCCATTCCCCCTCTGTAAACTGTACATAGTGAAACACAGCCCGTCCCCATTCCCCCTCTGTAAACTGTACATAGTGAAACACAGCCCGTCCCCATTCCCCCTCTGTAAACTGTACATAGTGAAACACAGCCCGTCCCCATTCCCCCTCTGTAAACTGTACATAGTGAAACACAGCCCGTCCCCATTCCCCTCTGTAAACTGTACATAGTGAAACACAGCCCGTCCCCATTCCCCCTCTGTAAACTGTACATAGTGAAACACAGCCCGTCCCCATTCCCCCTCTGTAAACTGTACATAGTGAAACACAGCCCGTCCCCATTCCCCCTCTGTAAACTGTACATAGTGAAACACAGCCCGTCCCCATTCCCCCTCTGTAAACTGTACATAGTGAAACACAGCCCGTCCCCATTCCCCCTCTGTAAACTGTACATAGTGAAACACAGCCCGTCCCCATTCCCCCTCTGTAAACTGTACATAGTGAAACACAGCCCGTCCCCATTCCCCCTCTGTAAACTGTACATAGTGAAACACAGCCCGTCCCCATTCCCCCTCTGTAAACTGTACATAGTGAAACACAGCCCGTCCCCATTCCCCCTCTGTAAACTGTACATAGTGAAACACAGCCCGTCCCCATTCCCCCTCTGTAAACTGTACATAGTGAAACACAGCCCGTCCCCATTCCCCCTCTGTAAACTGTACATAGTGAAACACAGCCCGTCCCCATTCCCCCTCTGTAAACTGTACATAGTGAAACACAGCCCGTCCCCATTCCCCCTCTGTAAACTGTACATAGTGAAACACAGCCCGTCCCCATTCCCCCTCTGTAAACTGTACATAGTGAAACACAGCCCGTCCCCATTCCCCCTCTGTAAACTGTACATAGTGAAACACAGCCCGTCCCCATTCCCCCTCTGTAAACTGTACATAGTGAAACACAGCCCGTCCCCATTCCCCCTCTGTAAACTGTACATAGTGAAACACAGCCCGTCCCCATTCCCCCTCTGTAAACTGTACATAGTGAAACACAGCCCGTCCCCATTCCCCCTCTGTAAACTGTACATAGTGAAACACAGCCCGTCCCCATTCCCCCTCTGTAAACTGTACATAGTGAAACACAGCCCGTCCCCATTCCCCCTCTGTAAACTGTACATAGTGAAACACAGCCCGTCCCCATTCCCCCTCTGTAAACTGTACATAGTGAAACACAGCCCGTCCCCATTCCCCCTCTGTAAACTGTACATAGTGAAACACAGCCCGTCCCCATTCCCCCTCTGTAAACTGTACATAGTGAAACACAGCCCGTCCCCATTCCCCCTCTGTAAACTGTACATAGTGAAACACAGCCCGTCCCCATTCCCCCTCTGTAAACTGTACATAGTGAAACACAGCCCGTCCCCATTCCCCTCTGTAAACTGTACATAGTGAAACACAGCCCGTCCCCATTCCCCCTCTGTAAACTGTACATAGTGAAACACAGCCCGTCCCCATTCCCCCTCTGTAAACTGTACATAGTGAAACACAGCCCGTCCCCATTCCCCCTCTGTAAACTGTACATAGTGAAACACAGCCCGTCCCCATTCCCCCTCTGTAAACTGTACATAGTGAAACACAGCCCGTCCCCATTCCCCCTCTGTAAACTGTACATAGTGAAACACAGCCCGTCCCCATTCCCCCTCTGTAAACTGTACATAGTGAAACACAGCCCGTCCCCATTCCCCCTCTGTAAACTGTACATAGTGAAACACAGCCCGTCCCCATTCCCCCTCTGTAAACTGTACATAGTGAAACACAGCCCGTCCCCATTCCCCCTCTGTAAACTGTACATAGTGAAACACAGCCCGTCCCCATTCCCCCTCTGTAAACTGTACATAGTGAAACACAGCCCGTCCCCATTCCCCCTCTGTAAACTGTACATAGTGAAACACAGCCCGTCCCCATTCCCCCTCTGTAAACTGTACATAGTGAAACACAGCCCGTCCCCATTCCCCCTCTGTAAACTGTACATAGTGAAACACAGCCCGTCCCCATTCCCCCTCTGTAAACTGTACATAGTGAAACACAGCCCGTCCCCATTCCCCCTCTGTAAACTGTACATAGTGAAACACAGCCCGTCCCCATTCCCCCTCTGTAAACTGTACATAGTGAAACACAGCCCGTCCCCATTCCCCCTCTGTAAACTGTACATAGTGAAACACAGCCCGTCCCCATTCCCCCTCTGTAAACTGTACATAGTGAAACACAGCCCGTCCCCATTCCCCCTCTGTAAACTGTACATAGTGAAACACAGCCCGTCCCCATTCCCCCTCTGTAAACTGTACATAGTGAAACACAGCCCGTCCCCATTCCCCCTCTGTAAACTGTACATAGTGAAACACAGCCCGTCCCCATTCCCCCTCTGTAAACTGTACATAGTGAAACACAGCCCGTCCCCATTCCCCTCTGTAAACTGTACATAGTGAAACACAGCCCGTCCCCATTCCCCCTCTGTAAACTGTACATAGTGAAACACAGCCCGTCCCCATTCCCCCTCTGTAAACTGTACATAGTGAAACACAGCCCGTCCCCATTCCCCCTCTGTAAACTGTACATAGTGAAACACAGCCCGTCCCCATTCCCCCTCTGTAAACTGTACATAGTGAAACACAGCCCGTCCCCATTCCCCCTCTGTAAACTGTACATAGTGAAACACAGCCCGTCCCCATTCCCCCTCTGTAAACTGTACATAGTGAAACACAGCCCGTCCCCATTCCCCCTCTGTAAACTGTACATAGTGAAACACAGCCCGTCCCCATTCCCCCTCTGTAAACTGTACATAGTGAAACACAGCCCGTCCCCATTCCCCCTCTGTAAACTGTACATAGTGAAACACAGCCCGTCCCCATTCCCCCTCTGTAAACTGTACATAGTGAAACACAGCCCGTCCCCATTCCCCCTCTGTAAACTGTACATAGTGAAACACAGCCCGTCCCCATTCCCCCTCTGTAAACTGTACATAGTGAAACACAGCCCGTCCCCATTCCCCCTCTGTAAACTGTACATAGTGAAACACAGCCCGTCCCCATTCCCCCTCTGTAAACTGTACATAGTGAAACACAGCCCGTCCCCATTCCCCCTCTGTAAACTGTACATAGTGAAACACAGCCCGTCCCCATTCCCCCTCTGTAAACTGTACATAGTGAAACACAGCCCGTCCCCATTCCCCTCTGTAAACTGTACATAGTGAAACACAGCCCGTCCCCATTCCCCCTCTGTAAACTGTACATAGTGAAACACAGCCCGTCCCCATTCCCCCTCTGTAAACTGTACATAGTGAAACACAGCCCGTCCCCATTCCCCCTCTGTAAACTGTACATAGTGAAACACAGCCCGTCCCCATTCCCCCTCTGTAAACTGTACATAGTGAAACACAGCCCGTCCCCATTCCCCCTCTGTAAACTGTACATAGTGAAACACAGCCCGTCCCCATTCCCCCTCTGTAAACTGTACATAGTGAAACACAGCCCGTCCCCATTCCCCCTCTGTAAACTGTACATAGTGAAACACAGCCCGTCCCCATTCCCCCTCTGTAAACTGTACATAGTGAAACACAGCCCGTCCCCATTCCCCCTCTGTAAACTGTACATAGTGAAACACAGCCCGTCCCCATTCCCCCTCTGTAAACTGTACATAGTGAAACACAGCCCGTCCCCATTCCCCCTCTGTAAACTGTACATAGTGAAACACAGCCCGTCCCCATTCCCCCTCTGTAAACTGTACATAGTGAAACACAGCCCGTCCCCATTCCCCCTCTGTAAACTGTACATAGTGAAACACAGCCCGTCCCCATTCCCCCTCTGTAAACTGTACATAGTGAAACACAGCCCGTCCCCATTCCCCCTCTGTAAACTGTACATAGTGAAACACAGCCCGTCCCCATTCCCCCTCTGTAAACTGTACATAGTGAAACACAGCCCGTCCCCATTCCCCCTCTGTAAACTGTACATAGTGAAACACAGCCCGTCCCCATTCCCCCTCTGTAAACTGTACATAGTGAAACACAGCCCGTCCCCATTCCCCCTCTGTAAACTGTACATAGTGAAACACAGCCCGTCCCCATTCCCCCTCTGTAAACTGTACATAGTGAAACACAGCCCGTCCCCATTCCCCCTCTGTAAACTGTACATAGTGAAACACAGCCCGTCCCCATTCCCCCTCTGTAAACTGTACATAGTGAAACACAGCCCGTCCCCATTCCCCTCTGTAAACTGTACATAGTGAAACACAGCCCGTCCCCATTCCCCCTCTGTAAACTGTACATAGTGAAACACAGCCCGTCCCCATTCCCCCTCTGTAAACTGTACATAGTGAAACACAGCCCGTCCCCATTCCCCTCTGTAAACTGTACATAGTGAAACACAGCCCGTCCCCATTCCCCCTCTGTAAACTGTACATAGTGAAACACAGCCCGTCCCCATTCCCCCTCTGTAAACTGTACATAGTGAAACACAGCCCGTCCCCATTCCCCTCTGTAAACTGTACATAGTGAAACACAGCCCGTCCCCATTCCCCCTCTGTAAACTGTACATAGTGAAACACAGCCCGTCCCCATTCCCCCTCTGTAAACTGTACATAGTGAAACACAGCCCGTCCCCATTCCCCCTCTGTAAACTGTACATAGTGAAACACAGCCCGTCCCCATTCCCCCTCTGTAAACTGTACATAGTGAAACACAGCCCGTCCCCATTCCCCCTCTGTAAACTGTACATAGTGAAACACAGCCCGTCCCCATTCCCCCTCTGTAAACTGTACATAGTGAAACACAGCCCGTCCCCATTCCCCCTCTGTAAACTGTACATAGTGAAACACAGCCCGTCCCCATTCCCCCTCTGTAAACTGTACATAGTGAAACACAGCCCGTCCCCATTCCCCCTCTGTAAACTGTACATAGTGAAACACAGCCCGTCCCCATTCCCCTCTGTAAACTGTACATAGTGAAACACAGCCCGTCCCCATTCCCCCTCTGTAAACTGTACATAGTGAAACACAGCCCGTCCCCATTCCCCCTCTGTAAACTGTACATAGTGAAACACAGCCCGTCCCCATTCCCCCTCTGTAAACTGTACATAGTGAAACACAGCCCGTCCCCATTCCCCCTCTGTAAACTGTACATAGTGAAACACAGCCCGTCCCCATTCCCCCTCTGTAAACTGTACATAGTGAAACACAGCCCGTCCCCATTCCCCCTCTGTAAACTGTACATAGTGAAACACAGCCCGTCCCCATTCCCCCTCTGTAAACTGTACATAGTGAAACACAGCCCGTCCCCATTCCCCCTCTGTAAACTGTACATAGTGAAACACAGCCCGTCCCCATTCCCCCTCTGTAAACTGTACATAGTGAAACACAGCCCGTCCCCATTCCCCCTCTGTAAACTGTACATAGTGAAACACAGCCCGTCCCCATTCCCCCTCTGTAAACTGTACATAGTGAAACACAGCCCGTCCCCATTCCCCCTCTGTAAACTGTACATAGTGAAACACAGCCCGTCCCCATTCCCCCTCTGTAAACTGTACATAGTGAAACACAGCCCGTCCCCATTCCCCCTCTGTAAACTGTACATAGTGAAACACAGCCCGTCCCCATTCCCCCTCTGTAAACTGTACATAGTGAAACACAGCCCGTCCCCATTCCCCCTCTGTAAACTGTACATAGTGAAACACAGCCCGTCCCCATTCCCCCTCTGTAAACTGTACATAGTGAAACACAGCCCGTCCCCATTCCCCCTCTGTAAACTGTACATAGTGAAACACAGCCCGTCCCCATTCCCCCTCTGTAAACTGTACATAGTGAAACACAGCCCGTCCCCATTCCCCCTCTGTAAACTGTACATAGTGAAACACAGCCCGTCCCCATTCCCCCTCTGTAAACTGTACATAGTGAAACACAGCCCGTCCCCATTCCCCCTCTGTAAACTGTACATAGTGAAACACAGCCCGTCCCCATTCCCCCTCTGTAAACTGTACATAGTGAAACACAGCCCGTCCCCATTCCCCCTCTGTAAACTGTACATAGTGAAACACAGCCCGTCCCCATTCCCCCTCTGTAAACTGTACATAGTGAAACACAGCCCGTCCCCATTCCCCCTCTGTAAACTGTACATAGTGAAACACAGCCCGTCCCCATTCCCCCTCTGTAAACTGTACATAGTGAAACACAGCCCGTCCCCATTCCCCCTCTGTAAACTGTACATAGTGAAACACAGCCCGTCCCCATTCCCCCTCTGTAAACTGTACATAGTGAAACACAGCCCGTCCCCATTTCCCCTCTGTAAACTGTACATAGTGAAACACAGCCCGTCCCCATTCCCCCTCTGTAAACTGTACATAGTGAAACACAGCCCGTCCCCATTCCCCTCTGTAAACTGTACATAGTGAAACACAGCCCCCGTCCCCATTCCCCCTCTGTAAACTGTACATAGTGAAACACAGCCCGTCCCCATTCCCCCTCTGTAAACTGTACATAGTGAAACACAGCCCGTCCCCATTCCCCCTCTGTAAACTGTACATAGTGAAACACAGCCCGTCCCCATTCCCCCTCTGTAAACTGTACATAGTGAAACACAGCCCGTCCCCATTCCCCCTCTGTAAACTGTACATAGTGAAACACAGCACGTCCCCATTCCCCATCTGTAAACTTTAGATTTTGAAACACATCCCGTCCCCATTCCCCCTCTGTAAACTGTAAATTTTGAAACACAGCCCGTCCCCATTCTCCTCTGCAAACTGTACAATGTGAAACAGAGCCCCCGTCCCCATTCCCCCTCTGTAAACTGTACATAGTGAAACACAGCCCGTCCCCATTCCCCCTCTGTAAACTGTACATAGTGAAACACAGCCCGTCCCCATTCCCCCTCTGTAAACTGTACATAGTGAAACACAGCCCGTCCCCATTCCCCCTCTGTAAACTGTACATAGTGAAACACAGCCCGTCCCCATTCCCCCTCTGTAAACTGTACATAGTGAAACACAGCCCGTCCCCATTCCCCCTCTGTAAACTGTACATAGTGAAACACAGCCCGTCCCCATTCCCCTCTGTAAACTGTACATAGTGAAACACAGCCCGTCCCCATTCCCCCTCTGTAAACTGTACATAGTGAAACACAGCCCGTCCCCATTCCCCCTCTGTAAACTGTACATAGTGAAACACAGCCCGTCCCCATTCCCCCTCTGTAAACTGTACATAGTGAAACACAGCCCGTCCCCATTCCCCCTCTGTAAACTGTACATAGTGAAACACAGCCCGTCCCCATTCCCCCTCTGTAAACTGTACATAGTGAAACACAGCCCGTCCCCATTCCCCCTCTGTAAACTGTACATAGTGAAACACAGCCCGTCCCCATTCCCCCTCTGTAAACTGTACATAGTGAAACACAGCCCGTCCCCATTCCCCCTCTGTAAACTGTACATAGTGAAACACAGCCCGTCCCCATTCCCCCTCTGTAAACTGTACATAGTGAAACACAGCCCGTCCCCATTCCCCCTCTGTAAACTGTACATAGTGAAACACAGCCCGTCCCCATTCCCCCTCTGTAAACTGTACATAGTGAAACACAGCCCGTCCCCATTCCCCTCTGTAAACTGTACATAGTGAAACACAGCCCGTCCCCATTCCCCCTCTGTAAACTGTACATAGTGAAACACAGCCCGTCCCCATTCCCCCTCTGTAAACTGTACATAGTGAAACACAGCCCGTCCCCATTCCCCCTCTGTAAACTGTACATAGTGAAACACAGCCCGTCCCCATTCCCCCTCTGTAAACTGTACATAGTGAAACACAGCCCGTCCCCATTCCCCCTCTGTAAACTGTACATAGTGAAACACAGCCCGTCCCCATTCCCCCTCTGTAAACTGTACATAGTGAAACACAGCCCGTCCCCATTCCCCCTCTGTAAACTGTACATAGTGAAACACAGCCCGTCCCCATTCCCCCTCTGTAAACTGTACATAGTGAAACACAGCCCGTCCCCATTCCCCCTCTGTAAACTGTACATAGTGAAACACAGCCCGTCCCCATTCCCCCTCTGTAAACTGTACATAGTGAAACACAGCCCGTCCCCATTCCCCCTCTGTAAACTGTACATAGTGAAACACAGCCCGTCCCCATTCCCCCTCTGTAAACTGTACATAGTGAAACACAGCCCGTCCCCATTCCCCTCTGTAAACTGTACATAGTGAAACACAGCCCGTCCCCATTCCCCCTCTGTAAACTGTACATAGTGAAACACAGCCCGTCCCCATTCCCCCTCTGTAAACTGTACATAGTGAAACACAGCCCGTCCCCATTCCCCCTCTGTAAACTGTACATAGTGAAACACAGCCCGTCCCCATTCCCCCTCTGTAAACTGTACATAGTGAAACACAGCCCGTCCCCATTCCCCCTCTGTAAACTGTACATAGTGAAACACAGCCCGTCCCCATTCCCCCTCTGTAAACTGTACATAGTGAAACACAGCCCGTCCCCATTCCCCCTCTGTAAACTGTACATAGTGAAACACAGCCCGTCCCCATTCCCCTCTGTAAACTGTACATAGTGAAACACAGCCCGTCCCCATTCCCCCTCTGTAAACTGTACATAGTGAAACACAGCCCGTCCCCATTCCCCCTCTGTAAACTGTACATAGTGAAACACAGCCCGTCCCCATTTCCCCTCTGTAAACTGTACATAGTGAAACACAGCCCGTCCCCATTCCCCCTCTGTAAACTGTACATAGTGAAACACAGCCCGTCCCCATTCCCCCTCTGTAAACTGTACATAGTGAAACACAGCCCGTCCCCATTCCCCCTCTGTAAACTGTACATAGTGAAACACAGCCCGTCCCCATTCCCCCTCTGTAAACTGTACATAGTGAAACACAGCCCGTCCCCATTCCCCCTCTGTAAACTGTACATAGTGAAACACAGCCCGTCCCCATTCCCCCTCTGTAAACTGTACATAGTGAAACACAGCCCGTCCCCATTCCCCCTCTGTAAACTGTACATAGTGAAACACAGCCCGTCCCCATTCCCCCTCTGTAAACTGTACATAGTGAAACACAGCCCGTCCCCATTCCCCCTCTGTAAACTGTACATAGTGAAACACAGCCCGTCCCCATTCCCCCTCTGTAAACTGTACATAGTGAAACACAGCCCGTCCCCATTCCCCCTCTGTAAACTGTACATAGTGAAACACAGCCCGTCCCCATTCCCCCTCTGTAAACTGTACATAGTGAAACACAGCCCGTCCCCATTCCCCCTCTGTAAACTGTACATAGTGAAACACAGCCCGTCCCCATTCCCCCTCTGTAAACTGTACATAGTGAAACACAGCCTGTCCCCATTCCCCCTCTGTAAACTGTACATAGTGAAACACAGCCCGTCCCCATTCCCCTCTGTAAACTGTACATAGTGAAACACAGCCCGTCCCCATTCCCCCTCTGTAAACTGTACATAGTGAAACACAGCCTGTCCCCATTCCCCCTCTGTAAACTGTACATAGTGAAACACAGCCCGTCCCCATTCCCCCTCTGTAAACTGTACATAGTGAAACACAGCCCGTCCCCATTCCCCTCTGTAAACTGTACATAGTGAAACACAGCCCGTCCCCATTCCCCCTCTGTAAACTGTACATAGTGAAACACAGCCCCCGTCCCCATTCCCCCTCTGTAAACTGTACATAGTGAAACACAGCCCGTCCCCATTCCCCCTCTGTAAACTGTACATAGTGAAACACAGCCCGTCCCCATTCCCCCTCTGTAAACTGTACATAGTGAAACACAGCCCGTCCCCATTCCCCCTCTGTAAACTGTACATAGTGAAACACAGCCCGTCCCCATTCCCCCTCTGTAAACTGTACATAGTGAAACACAGCCCGTCCCCATTCCCCCTCTGTAAACTGTACATAGTGAAACACAGCCCGTCCCCATTCCCCCTCTGTAAACTGTACATAGTGAAACACAGCCCGTCCCCATTCCCCCTCTGTAAACTGTACATAGTGAAACACAGCCCGTCCCCATTCCCCCTCTGTAAACTGTACATAGTGAAACACAGCCCGTCCCCATTCCCCCTCTGTAAACTGTACATAGTGAAACACAGCCCGTCCCCATTCCCCCTCTGTAAACTGTACATAGTGAAACACAGCCCGTCCCCATTCCCCCTCTGTAAACTGTACATAGTGAAACACAGCCCGTCCCCATTCCCCCTCTGTAAACTGTACATAGTTAAACACAGCCCGTCCCCATTCCCCCTCTGTAAACTGTACATAGTGAAACACAGCCCGTCCCCATTCCCCCTCTGTAAACTGTACATAGTGAAACACAGCCCGTCCCCATTCCCCCTCTGTAAACTGTACATAGTGAAACACAGCCCGTCCCCATTCCCCCTCTGTAAACTGTACATAGTGAAACACAGCCCGTCCCCATTCCCCCTCTGTAAACTGTACATAGTGAAACACAGCCCGTCCCCATTCCCCCTCTGTAAACTGTACATAGTGAAACACAGCCCGTCCCCATTCCCCCTCTGTAAACTGTACATAGTGAAACACAGCCCGTCCCCATTCCCCCTCTGTAAACTGTACATAGTGAAACACAGCCCGTCCCCATTCCCCCTCTGTAAACTGTACATAGTGAAACACAGCCCGTCCCCATTCCCCCTCTGTAAACTGTACATAGTGAAACACAGCCCGTCCCCATTCCCCCTCTGTAAACTGTACATAGTGAAACACAGCCCGTCCCCATTCCCCCTCTGTAAACTGTACATAGTGAAACACAGCCCGTCCCCATTCCCCCTCTGTAAACTGTACATAGTGAAACACAGCCCGTCCCCATTCCCCCTCTGTAAACTGTACATAGTGAAACACAGCCCGTCCCCATTCCCCTTCTGTGAACTGTACATAGTGAAACACAGCCTGTCCCCATTCCCCTCTGTAAACTATACATAGTGAAACACAGCCCGTCCCCATTCCCCCTCTGTAAACTGTACATAGTGAAACACAGCCCGTCCCCATTCCCCCTCTGTAAACCTTACCTAGTGAAACACAGCCCGTCCCCATTCCCCCTCTGTAAACTGTACATAGTGAAACACAGCCCGTCCCCATTCCCCCTCTGTAAACTGTACATAGTGAAACACAGCCCGTCCCCATTCCCCCTCTGTAAACTGTACATAGTGAAACACAGCCCGTCCCCATTCCCCCTCTGTAAACTGTACATAGTGAAACACAGCCCGTCCCCATTCCCCCTCTGTAAACTGTACATAGTGAAACACAGCCCGTCCCCATTCCCCCTCTGTAAACTGTACATAGTGAAACACAGCCCGTCCCCATTCCCCTCTGTAAACTGTACATAGTGAAACACAGCCCGTCCCCATTCCCCCTCTGTAAACTGTACATAGTGAAACACAGCCCGTCCCCATTCCCCCTCTGTAAACTGTACATAGTGAAACACAGCCCGTCCCCATTCCCCTCTGTAAACTGTACATAGTGAAACACAGCCCGTCCCCATTCCCCCTCTGTAAACTGTACATAGTGAAACACAGCCCGTCCCCATTCCCCCTCTGTAAACTGTACATAGTGAAACACAGCCCGTCCCCATTCCCCCTCTGTAAACTGTACATAGTGAAACACAGCCCGTCCCCATTCCCCCTCTGTAAACTGTACATAGTGAAACACAGCCCGTCCCCATTCCCCCTCTGTAAACTGTACATAGTGAAACACAGCCCGTCCCCATTCCCCCTCTGTAAACTGTACATAGTGAAACACAGCCCGTCCCCATTCCCCCTCTGTAAACTGTACATAGTGAAACACAGCCCGTCCCCATTCCCCCTCTGTAAACTGTACATAGTGAAACACAGCCCGTCCCCATTCCCCTCTGTAAACTGTACATAGTGAAACACAGCCCGTCCCCATTCCCCCTCTGTAAACTGTACATAGTGAAACACAGCCCGTCCCCATTCCCCTCTGTAAACTGTACATAGTGAAACACAGCCCGTCCCCATTCCCCCTCTGTAAACTGTACATAGTGAAACACAGCCCGTCCCCATTCCCCCTCTGTAAACTGTACATAGTGAAACACAGCCCGTCCCCATTCCCCCTCTGTAAACTGTACATAGTGAAACACAGCCCGTCCCCATTCCCCCTCTGTAAACTGTACATAGTGAAACACAGCCCGTCCCCATTCCCCCTCTGTAAACTGTACATAGTGAAACACAGCCCGTCCCCATTCCCCTCTGTAAACTGTACATAGTGAAACACAGCCCGTCCCCATTCCCCCTCTGTAAACTGTACATAGTGAAACACAGCCCGTCCCCATTCCCCCTCTGTAAACTGTACATAGTGAAACACAGCCCGTCCCCATTCCCCCTCTGTAAACTGTACATAGTGAAACACAGCCCGTCCCCATTCCCCCTCTGTAAACTGTACATAGTGAAACACAGCCCGTCCCCATTCCCCCTCTGTAAACTGTACATAGTGAAACACAGCCCGTCCCCATTCCCCCTCTGTAAACTGTACATAGTGAAACACAGCCCGTCCCCATTCCCCTCTGTAAACTGTACATAGTGAAACACAGCCCGTCCCCATTCCCCCTCTGTAAACTGTACATAGTGAAACACAGCCCGTCCCCATTCCCCTCTGTAAACTGTACATAGTGAAACACAGCCCGTCCCCATTCCCCCTCTGTAAACTGTACATAGTGAAACACAGCCCGTCCCCATTCCCCCTCTGTAAACTGTACATAGTGAAACACAGCCCGTCCCCATTCCCCTCTGTAAACTGTACATAGTGAAACACAGCCCGTCCCCATTCCCCCTCTGTAAACTGTACATAGTGAAACACAGCCCGTCCCCATTCCCCCTCTGTAAACTGTACATAGTGAAACACAGCCCGTCCCCATTCCCCCTCTGTAAACTGTACATAGTGAAACACAGCCCGTCCCCATTCCCCCTCTGTAAACTGTACATAGTGAAACACAGCCCGTCCCCATTCCCCCTCTGTAAACTGTACATAGTGAAACACAGCCCGTCCCCATTCCCCCTCTGTAAACTGTACATAGTGAAACACAGCCCGTCCCCATTCCCCCTCTGTAAACTGTACTTAGTGAAACACAGCCAGTCCCCATTCCACATCTCTAAACTGTACATCGTGAAATACAGCCCGTCCCCATTCCCCTCTGTAAACTGTACATAGTGAAACACAGCCCGTCACCATTCCCCTCTGTAAACTGTACATAGTGAAACACAGCCCGTCCCCATTCCCCTCTGTAAACTGTACATAGTGAAACACAGCCCGTCCCCATTCCCCTCTGTAAACTGTACATAGTGAAACACAGCCCGTCCCCATTCCCCCTCTGTAAACTGTACATAGTGAAACACAGCCCGTCCCCATTCCCCCTCTGTAAACTGTACATAGTGAAACACAGCCCGTCCCCATTCCCCCTCTGTAAACTGTACATAGTGAAACACAGCCCGTCCCCATTCCCCCTCTGTAAACTGTACATAGTGAAACACAGCCCGTCCCCATTCCCCCTCTGTAAACTGTACATAGTGAAACACAGCCCGTCCCCATTCCCCCTCTGTAAACTGTACATAGTGAAACACAGCCCGTCCCCATTCCCCCTCCGTAAACTGTACATAGTGAAACACAGCCCGTCCCCATTCCCCCTCTGTAAACTGTACATAGTGAAACACATCCCTTCCCCATTCCCCCTCTGTAAACTGTACATAGTGAAACACAGCCCGTCCCCATTCTCCTCTGCAAACTGTACATAGTGAAACACAGCCCCCGTCCCCATTTCCCCTCTGTAAACTGTACATAGTGAAACACAGCCCGTCCCCATTCCCCCTCTGTAAACTGTACATAGTGAAACACAGCCCGTCCCCATTCCCCCTCTGTAAACTGTACATAGTGAAACACAGCCCGTCCCCATTCCCCCTCTGTAAACTGTACATAGTGAAACACAGCCCGTCCCCATTCCCCCTCTGTATACTGTACATAGTGAAACACAGCCCGTCCCCATTCCCCCTCTGTAAACTGTACATAGTGAAACACAGCCCGTCCCCATTCCCCCTCTGTAAACTGTACATAGTGAAACACAGCCCGTCCCCATTCCCCCTCTGTAAACTGTACATAGTGAAACACAGCCCGTCCCCATTCCCCCTCTGTAAACTGTACATAGTGAAACACAGCCCGTCCCCATTCCCCTCTGTAAACTGTACATAGTGAAACACAGCCCGTCCCCATTCCCCCTCTGTAAACTGTACATAGTGAAACACAGCCCGTCCCCATTCCCCTCTGTAAACTGTACATAGTGAAACACAGCCCGTCCCCATTCCCCCTCTGTAAACTGTACATAGTGAAACACAGCCCGTCCCCATTCCCCTCTGTAAACTGTACATAGTGAAACACAGCCCGTCCCCATTCCCCCTCTGTAAACTGTACATAGTGAAATACAGCCCGTCCCCATTCCCCCTCTGTAAACTGTACATAGTGAAACACAGCCCGTCCCCATTCCCCCTCTGTAAACTGTACATAGTGAAACACAGCCCGTCCCCATTCCCCTCTGTAAACTGTACATAGTGAAACACAGCCCATCCCCATTCCCCCTCTGTAAACTGTACATAGTGAAACACAGCCCGTCCCCATTCCCCTCTGTAAACTGTACATAGTGAAACACAGCCCGTCCCCATTCCCCTCTGTAAACTGTACCTAGTGAAACACAGCCCGTCCCCATTCCCCCTCTGTAAACTGTACATAGTGAAACACAGCCCGTCCCCATTCCCCCTCTGTAAACTGTACATAGTGAAACACAGCCCGTCCCCATTCCCCCTCTGTAAACTGTACATAGTGAAACACAGCCCGTCCCCATTCCCCCTCTGTAAACTGTACATAGTGAAACACAGCCCGTCCCCATTCCCCTCTGTAAACTGTACATAGTGAAACACAGCCCGTCCCCATTCCCCCTCTGTAAACTGTACATAGTGAAACACAGCCCGTCCACATTCCCCCTCTTTAAACTGTACATAGTGAAACACAGCCCGTCCCCATTCCCCCTCTGTAAACTGTACATAGTGAAACACAGCCCGTCCCCATTCCCCCTCTGTAAACTGTACATAGTGAAACACAGCCCGTCCCCATTCCCCCTCTGTAAACTGTACATAGTGAAACACAGCCCGTCCCCATTCCCCCACTGTAAACTGTACATAGTGAAACACAGCCCGTCCCCATTCCCCCTCTGTAAACTGTACATAGTGAAACACAGCCCGTCCCCATTCCCCCTCTGTAAACTGTACATAGTGAAACACAGCCCGTCCCCATTCCCCCTCTGTAAACTGTACATAGTGAAACACAGCCCGTCCCCATTCCCCCTCTGTAAACTGTACATAGTGAAACACAGCCCGTCCCCATTCCCCCTCTGTAAACTGTACATAGTGAAACACAGCCCGTCCCCATTCCCCCTCTGTAAACTGTACATAGTGAAACACAGCCCGTCCCCCTTTCCCCCTCTGAAAACTGTACATAGTGAAAAACAGATGCCGTCCCCATTCCCCTTCTCTGATCTGTACATAGTGAAAAACAGCCCCCATTGCAATTCCCCCTCTTTAAAATGCACATAGTGAAACACAGCACGTCCCCATTTCCCCTCTGTAAACTGTACATAGTGAAAAAGTGCCTGTCACCATTCCCCCTCTGTAAACTGTTCCTAGTGAAACAGTGCCTGTCCCCATTCCCACTCTGTAAACTGTACAATAGTGAAACAGCAGCCCATCCCCATTCCCCCTCTTTAAATAGTACAATAGTGAAACACAGCCCGTCCCAATTCCCCCTCTGGAAACTGTACATAGTGAAACACAGCCCCCATCCCCATTCCCCTCTGTAAACTGTACATAGTGAAACACAGCCACCGTCCCCATTCCCCCTCTGAAAACTGTACATAGTGAAACACAGCCCATCCCATTCCCCCTCTGTAACTGCACATAGTGAAACACAGCCCCATCCCCATTCCCCCTCTGTAAACTGTACATAGTGAAACACACCCCGTCCCCATTCCCCCTCTGTAAACTGTAACTAGTGAAACACAGCCCATCCCCATTCCCCATCTCAAAACTGTACATAGTGAAACACAGCTCGTCCCCATTCCCCCTCTGAAAACTGTACATAGTGAAACACAGCCCCCGTCCCCATTCCCCCACTGTAAACTGTACATAGTGAAACACAGCTCGTCCCCATTCCCCCTCTGTAAACTGTACATAGTGAAACACAGCCCCCGTCCTCATTCCCCCTCTGTAAACTGTACATAGTGAAACACAGCCCGTCCACATTCCCCCTCTGTAAACTGTACATAGTGAAACACAGCCCGTCCCCATTCGCCCTCTGTAAACTGTACATAGTGAAACACAGCCCGTCCCCATTCCCCCTCTGTAAACTGTACATAGTGAAACACAGCCCCCGTCCCCATTCCCCCTCTGTAAACTGTACATAGTGAAACACAGCCCCTGTCCCCATTCCCCCTCTGTAAACTGTACATAGTGAAACACAGCCCCGTCCCCATTCCCCCTCTGTAAACTGTACATAGTGAAACACAGCTCCCGTCCCCATTCCCCCTCTGTAAACTGTACATAGTGAAACACAGCCTCCATCCCCATTCCCCTCTGTAAACTGTACATAGTGAAACACAGCCCGTCCCCATTCCCCCTCTGTAAACTGTACATAGTGAAACACAGCCCGTCCCCATTCCCCCTCTGTAAACTGTACATAGTGAAACACAGCCCCGTCCCCATTCCCCCTCTGTAAACTGTACATAGTGAAACACAGCCCCGTCCCCATTCCCCCTCTGTAAACTGTACATAGTGAAACACAGCCCCGTCCCCATTCCCCCTCTGTAAACTGTACATAGTGAAACACAGCCCCATCCCCATTCCCCTTCTGGAAACTGTACATTGTGAAACAGAGCCCGTCGCCATTCCCCCTCTGTAAACTGAACGTAGTGAAACACAGCCCGTCCCCATTCCCCCTCTGTAAACTGTACATAGTGAAACACAGTCCCAGTCGCCATTCCCCTCTGTAAACTGTACATAGTGAAACACCACCCCCGTCCCCATTCCCCCTCTGTAAACTGTACATAGTGAAACACAGCCCGTCCCCATTCCCCTCTGTAAACTGTACATAGTGAAACACAGCCCATCCCCATTCCCCCTCTGTAAACTGTACATAGTGAAACACAGCCCGTCCCCATTCC
Source organism: Carcharodon carcharias (assembly GCF_017639515.1). Lineage (NCBI taxonomy): Eukaryota > Metazoa > Chordata > Chondrichthyes > Lamniformes > Lamnidae > Carcharodon > Carcharodon carcharias. The sequence goes on along the minus strand of NC_054487.1, from coordinate 89,728,536 downwards.
CCCTCTGTAAACTGTACATAGTGAAACACAGCCACCGTCCCCATTCCCCCTCTGTAAACTGTACATAGTGAAACACATCCCCCTTCCCCATTCCCCCTCTGTAAACTGTACATAGTGAAACACAGCCCGTCCCCATTCCCCCTCTGTAAACTGTACATAGTGAAACACAGCCCGTCCCCATTCCCCCTCTGTAAACTGTACATAGTGAAACACAGCCCCAGTCCCCATTCCCCCTCTGTAAACTGTACATAGTGAAACACAGCCCGTCCCCATTCCCCCTCTGTAAACTGTACATAGTGAAACACAGCCCATCCCCATTCCCCCTCTGTAAACTGTACATAGTGAAACACAGCCCCTGTCCCCATTCCCCCTCTGTAAACTGTACATAGTGAAACACAGCCCGTCCCCATTCCCCCTCTGTAAACTGTACATAGTGAAACACAGCCCGTCCCCATTCCCCCTCTGTAAACTGTACATAGTGAAACACAGCCCCGTCCCCATTCCCCTCTGTAAACTGTACATAGTGAAACACAGCCCCGTCCCCATTCCCCCTCTGTAAACTGTACATAGTGAAACACAGCCCGTCCCCATTCCCCCTCTGTAAACTGTACATAGTGAAACACAGCCCGTCCCCATTCCCCCTCTGTAAACTGTACATAGTGAAACACAGCCCCGTCCCCATTCCCCCTCTGTAAACTGTACATAGTGAAACACAGCCCCGTCCCCATTCCCCCTCTGTAAACTGTACATAGTGAAACACAGCCCCGTCCCCATTCCCCCTCTGTAAACTGTACATAGTGAAACACAGCCCCGTCCCCATTCCCCCTCTGTAAACTGTACATAGTGAAACACAGCCCCGTCCCCATTCCCCCTCTGTAAACTGTACATAGTGAAACACAGCCCGTCCCCATTCCCCCTCTGTAAACTGTACATAGTGAAACACAGCCCCGTCCCCATTCCCCCTCTGTAAACTGTACATAGTGAAACACAGCCCGTCCCCATTCCCCCTCTGTAAACTGTACATAGTGAAACACAGCCCGTCCCCATTCCCCCTCTGTAAACTGTACATAGTGAAACACAGCCCCGTCCCCATTCCCCCTCTGTAAACTGTACATAGTGAAACACAGCCCCGTCCCCATTCCCCCTCTGTAAACTGTACATAGTGAAACACAGCCCCGTCCCCATTCCCCCTCTGTAAACTGTACATAGTGAAACACAGCCCCGTCCCCATTCCCCCTCTGTAAACTGTACATAGTGAAACACAGCCCCGTCCCCATTCCCCCTCTGTAAACTGTACATAGTGAAACACAGCCCCGTCCCCATTCCCCCTCTGTAAACTGTACATAGTGAAACACAGCCCCGTCCCCATTCCCCCTCTGTAAACTGTACATAGTGAAACACAGCCCCGTCCCCATTCCCCCTCTGTAAACTGTACATAGTGAAACACAGCACCCATCTCACTTCCCCCTCTGTAAACTGCACATAGTGAAACACAGCCCGTCCCCATTCCCCCTCTGTAAACTGTACATAGTGAAACACAGCCCCCATCCCCAAACCCCTCTGTAAACTGTACATAGTGAAACACAGCCCGTCCCCATTCCCCCTCTGTAAACTGTACAAAATGAAACACAGCCCCCGTCCCCATTCCCCCTCTGTAAACTGTACATAGTGAAACACAGCCCCGTCACCATTCCCCCTCTGTAAACTGTACATAGTGAAACACAGCCCCGTCCCCATTCCCCTCTGTAAACTGTACATAGTGAAACACAGCCCGTCCCCATTCCCCGTCTGTAAACTGTACATAGTGAAACACAGCCCGTCCCCATTCCCCCTCTGTAAACTGTACATAGTGAAACACAGCCCGTCCCCATTCCCCCTCTGTAAACTGTACATAGTGAAACACAGCCCCGTCCCCATTCCCCCTCTGTAAACTGTACATAGTGAAACACAGCCCGTCCCCATTCCCCCTCTGTAAACTGTACATAGTGAAACACAGCCCGTCCCCATTCCCCCTCTGTAAACTGTACATAGTGAAACACAGCCCCGTCCCCATTCCCCCTCTGTAAACTGTACATAGTGAAACACAGCCCCGTCCCCATTCCCCCTCTGTAAACTGTACATAGTGAAACACAGCCCCGTCCCCATTCCCCCTCTGTAAACTGTACATAGTGAAACACAGCCCCGTCCCCATTCCCCCTCTGTAAACTGTACATAGTGAAACACAGCCCGTCCCCATTCCCCCTCTGTAAACTGTACATAGTGAAACACAGCCCCGTCCCCATTCCCCCTCTGTAAACTGTACATAGTGAAACACAGCCCCGTCCCCATTCCCCCTCTGTAAACTGTACATAGTGAAACACAGCCCGTCCCCATTCCCCCTCTGTAAACTGTACATAGTGAAACACAGCCCGTCCCCATTCCCCCTCTGTAAACTGTACATAGTGAAACACAGCCCCGTCCCCATTCCCCCTCTGTAAACTGTACATAGTGAAACACAGCCCCGTCCCCATTCCCCCTCTGTAAACTGTACATAGTGAAACACAGCCTCCATCCCCATTCCCCCTCTGTAAACTGTACATAGTGAAACACAGCCCGTCCCCATTCCCCCTCTGTAAACTGTACATAGTGAAACACATTCCCCCTCTGTAAACTGTACATAGTGAAACACAGCCCCCATCCCCATTCCCGCTCTGTAAACTGTACATAGTGAAACACAGCCCGTCCCCATTCCCCATCTGTAAACTGTACATAGTGAAACACATCCCGTCCCCATTCCCCCTCTGTAAACTGTACATAGTGAAACACAGCCCGTCCCCATTCTCCTCTGCAAACTGTACATAGTGAAACACAGCCCCCGTCCCCATTCCCCCTCTGTAAACTGTACATAGTGAAAAACAGTCCCCGTCCCCATTCCCCCTCTGTAAACTGTACATAGTGAAACACAGCCCGTCCCCATTCCCCCTCCGTATACTGTACCTAGTGAAACAAAGCCTCCATTCCCATTCCCCTTTGTAAACTGTACCTAGTGAAACACAGCCCGTCCCCTTTCCCCCTCTGTAAAGTGTACATAGTGAAACACAGTCCCCGTCCCCATTCCCCCTCTGTAAACTGTACATAGTGAAACACAGCCCGTCCCCATTCCCCCTCTGTAAACTGTACATAGTGAAACACAGCCTCCATCCCCATTCCCCCTCTGTAAACTGTACATAGTGAAACACAGCCCGTCCCCATTCCCCCTCTGTAAACTGTACATAGTGAAACACAGCCCCGTCCCCATTCCCCCTCTGTAAACTGTACATAGTGAAACACAGCCCCGTCCCCATTCCCCCTCTGTAAACTGTACATAGTGAAACACAGCCCCGTCCCCATTCCCCCTCTGTAAACTGTACATAGTGAAACACAACCCCATCCACATTCCCCCTCTGGAAACTGTACACAGTGAAACACAGCCTGTCCCCATTCCCCCTCTGTAAACTGTACATAGTGAAACACAGCCCCGTCCCCATTCCCCTCTGTAAACTGTACATAGTGAAACACAGCCCGTCCCCATTCCCCCTCTGTAAACTGTACATAGTGAAACACAGCCCGTCCCCATTCCCCCTCTGTAAACTGTACATAGTGAAACACAGCCCGTCCCCATTCCCCCTCTGTAAACTGTACATAGTGAAACACAGCCCGTCCCCATTCCCCCTCTGTAAACTGTACATTGTGAAACACAGCCCGTCCCCATTCCCCCTCTGTAAACTGTACATAGTGAAACACAGCCCGTCCCCATTCCCCCTCTGTAAACTGTACATAGTGAAAAACAGCCCGTCCCCATTCCCCCTCTGTAAACTGTACATAGTGAAACAATGCCCCGGTTCCCATTCCCCCTCTGTAAACTGTACATAGTGAAACACAGCCCGTCCCCATTCCCCCTCTGTAAACTGTACATAGTGAAACAGAGCCTCCATCCCCATTCGACCTCTGTAAACTGTACATAGTGAAACACAACACGTCCCCATTCCCCTCTGTAAACTGTACATAGTGAAACACAGCCCTTCCCCATTCCCCCTCTGTAAACTGTACATAGTGAAACACAGCCCGTCCCCATTCCCCCTCTGTAAACTGTACATAGTGAAACACAGCCCCAGTCCCCATTCCCCTCTGTAAACTGTACATAGTGAAACACAGCCCGTCCCCATTCCCCTCTGTAAACTGTACATAGTGAAACACAGCCCGTCCCCATTCCCCCTCTGTAAACTGTACATAGTGAAACACTGCCCCCGTCCCCATTTCCCCTCTGTAAACTGTACATAGTGAAACACAGCCCCGTCCCCATTCCCCCTCTGTAAACTGTACATAGTGAAACACAGCCCCTCCCCATTCCCCTCTGTAAACTGTACATAGTGAAACACAGCCCCGTCCCCATTCCCCCTCTGTAAACTGTACATAGTGAAACACAGCCCCGTCCCCATTCCCCCTCTGTAAACTGTACATAGTGAAACACAGCCCGTCCCCATTCCCCCTCTGTAAACTGTACATAGTGAAACACAGCCCCGTCCCCATTCCCCCTCTGTAAACTGTACATAGTGAAACACAGCCCCGTCCCCATTCCCCCTCTGTAAACTGTACATAGTGAAACACAGCCCCGTCCCCATTCCCCTCTGTAAACTGTACATAGTGAAACACAGCCCCGTCCCCATTCCCCCTCTGTAAACTGTACATAGTGAAACACAGCCCGTCCCCATTCCCCTATGTAAACTGTACATAGTGAAATACAGGCCCCTCCCCATTCTCCCTCTGTAAACTGTACATAGTGAAATGCAGCCCGTCCCCATTCCCCCTCTGTAAACTGTACATAGTGAAACACAGCCCCGTCCCCATTCCCCCTCTGTAAACTGTACATAGTGAAACACAGCCCCGTCCCCATTCCCCCTCTGTAAACTGTACATAGTGAAACACAGCCCGTCCCCATTCCCCCTCTGTAAACTGTACATAGTGAAACACAGCCCCGTCCCCATTCCCCCTCTGTAAACTGTACATAGTGAAACACAGCCCCGTCCCCATTCCCCCTCTGTAAACTGTACATAGTGAAACACAGCCCCGTCCCCATTCCCCCTCTGTAAACTGTACATAGTGAAACACAGCCCCGTCCCCATTCCCCCTCTGTAAACTGTACATAGTGAAACACAGCCCCGTCCCCATTCCCCCTCTGTAAACTGTACATAGTGAAACACAGCCCAGCCCCATTCCCCCTCTGTAAATTGCACCTAGTGAAACACAGAACGTCCCCATTCTCCCTCTATAAACTGTACATAGTGAAACACATGCCGTCCCCATTCCCCCTTTGTAAACTGTACATATTGAAACACAGCCCGTCCCCATTCCCCCTCTGTAAACTGTACATAGTGAAACACAGCCCCGTCCCCATTCCCCCTCTGTAAACTGTACATAGTGAAACACAGCCCCGTCCCCATTCCCCCTCTGTAAACTGTACATAGTGAAACACAGCCCCGTCCCCATTCCCCCTCTGTAAACTGTACATAGTGAAACACAGCCCCGTCCCCATTCCCCCTCTGTAAACTGTACATAGTGAAACACAGCCCGTCCCCATTCCCCCTCTGTAAACTGTACATAGTGAAACACAGCCCCGTCCCCATTCCCCCTCTGTAAACTGTACATAGTGAAACACAGCCCGTCCCCATTCCCCCTCTGTAAACTGTACATAGTGAAACACAGCCCCGTCCCCATTCCCCCTCTGTAAACTGTACATAGTGAAACACAGCCCCGTCCCCATTCCCCCTCTGTAAACTGTACATAGTGAAACACAGCCCCGTCCCCATTCCCCCTCTGTAAACTGTACATAGTGAAACACAGCCCGTCCCCATTCCCCCTCTGTAAACTGTACATAGTGAAACACAGCCCCGTCCCCATTCCCCCTCTGTAAACTGTACATAGTGAAACACAGCCCCGTCCCCATTCCCCCTCTGTAAACTGTACATAGTGAAACACAGCCCGTCCCCATTCCCCCTCTGTAAACTGTACATAGTGAAACACAGCCCCGTCCCCATTCCCCCTCTGTAAACTGTACATAGTGAAACACAGCCCCGTCCCCATTCCCCCTCTGTAAACTGTACATAGTGAAACACAGCCCCGTCCCCATTCCCCCTCTGTAAACTGTACATAGTGAAACACAGCCCCGTCCCCATTCCCCCTCTGTAAACTGTACATAGTGAAACACAGCCCGTCCCCATTCCCCCTCTGTAAACTGTACATAGTGAAACACAGCCCGCGTACTTCTTCCCCCTCTGTAAACTCTACATAGTGAAACACAGCCTGTCCCCATTCCCCCTCTGTAAACTGTACATAGTGAAACACAGCCCGTCCCCATTCTCCTCTGCAAACTGTACATAGTGAAACACAGCCCCCGTCCCCATTCCCCCTCTGTAAACTGTACATAGTGAAACACAGCCCGTCCCCATTCCCCCTCTGTAAACTGTACATAGTGAAACACAGCCCGTCCCCATTCCCCCTCTGTAAACTGTACATAGTGAAACACAGCCAGTCCCCATTCCCCCTCTGTAAACTGTACATAGTGAAACACAGCCCGTCCCCATTCCCCCTCTGTAAACTGTACATAGTGAAACACAGCCCGTCCCCATTCCCCCTCTGTAAACTGTACATAGTGAAACACAGCCACCGTCCCCATTCCCCCTCTGTAAACTGTACATAGTGAAACACAGCCCATCCCCATTCCCCCTCTGTAAACTGTACATAGTGAAACACAGCCCCGTCCCCATTCCCCCTCTGTAAACTGTACATAGTGAAACACAGCCCCCGTCCCCATTTTCCTCCGTAAACTGTACATAGTGAAACACAACCTCCATCCCCATTCCCCCTCTGTAAACTGTACATAGTGAAACACTGCCCGACCCCTTTCCCCCTCTGTAAACTGTACATAGTGAAACACAGCCCCCTTCCCAATACCCCCTCCGTAAACTGTAGATAGTGAAACACAGCCCCGTCCCCATTCCCCCTCTGTAAACTGTACATAGTGAAACACAGCCCCGTCCCCATTCCCCCTCTGTAAACTGTACATAGTGAAACACAGCCCCGTCCCCATTCCCCCTCTGTAAACTGTACATAGTGAAACACAGCCCCGTCCCCATTCCCCCTCTGTAAACTGTACATAGTGAAACACAGCCCGTCCCCATTCCCCCTCTGTAAACTGTACATAGTGAAACACAGCCCGTCCCCATTCCCCCTCTGTAAACTGTACATAGTGAAACACAGCCCCGTCCCCATTCCCCCTCTGTAAACTGTACATAGTGAAACACAGCCCCGTCCCCATTCCCCCTCTGTAAACTGTACATAGTGAAACACAGCCCGTCCCCATTCCCCCTCTGTAAACTGTACATAGTGAAACACAGCCCCGTCCCCATTCCCCCTCTGTAAACTGTACATAGTGAAACACAGCCCCGTCCCCATTCCCCCTCTGTAAACTGTACATAGTGAAACACAGCCCCGTCCCCATTCCCCCTCTGTAAACTGTACATAGTGAAACACAGCCCGTCCCCATTCCCCCTCTGTAAACTGTACATAGTGAAACACAGCCCCGTCCCCATTCCCCCTCTGTAAACTGTACATAGTGAAACACAGCCCGTCCCCATTCCCCCTCTGTAAACTGTACATAGTGAAACACAGCCCCGTCCCCATTCCCCCTCTGTAAACTCTACATAGTGAAACACAGCCCGTCCCCATTCCTCCTCTGTAAACTGTACATAGTGAAACACAGCCCCGTCCCCATTCCCCCTCTGTAAACTGTACATAGTGAAACACAGCCCCGTCCCCATTACCCGTCTGTAAACTGTACATAGTGAAACACAGCCCGTCCCCATTCCCCCTCTGTAAACTCTACATAGTGAAACACAGCCCGTCCCCATTCCCCCTCTGTAAACTGTACATAGTGAAACACAGCCCACGTCCCCATTCACCGCTGTAAAATGTACATAGTGAAACACAGCCCGTCCCCATTCCCCCTCTGTAAACTGTACATAGTGAAACACGGCCCCGTCCCCATTCCCCCTCTGTAAACTGTACATAGTGAAACACAGCCCCCGTCCCCATTCCCCCTCTGTAAACTGTACATAGTGAAACACAGCCCACGTCCCCATTCCCCTCTGTAAACTGTACATAGTGAAACACAGCCCGTCCCCATTCCCCCTCTGTAAACTGTACATAGTGAAACACAGCCCCCGTCCCCATTCCCCCTCTGTAAACTGTACATAGTGAAACACACACTGTCCCCATTCCCCCTCTGTAAACTGTAAACAGTGAAAAACACCCTGTCCCTATTCTTCTCTGTAAACTGTACATAGTGACACACAGCCCTCATCCCCATTCCCCCTCCGTAAACTGTACATAGTGAAACACAGCCCGTCCCCATTCCCCCTCTGTAAACTGTACATAGTGAAACACAGCCTGTCCCCATTCCCCCTCTGTAAACTGTACATAGTGAAACACAGCCCTCTTCCCCATTCCCCCTCTGTAAACTGTACGTAGTGAAACAGAGCCCCGTCCCCATTCCCGCTCTGTAAACTGTACATACTGAAACACAGCCCGTCCCCATTCCCCCTCTGTAAACTGTACATAGTGAAACACAGCCCCCATCCCCATTCCCCATCTGTAAACTGTACATAGTGAAACACAGCCCCGTCCCCATTCCCCCTCTGTAAACTGTACATAGTGAAACACAGCCCGTCCCCATTCCCCTCTGTAAACTGTACATAGTGAAACACAGCCCCGTCCCCATTCCCCCTCTGTAAACTGTACATAGTGAAACACAGCCCCGTCCCCATTCCCCCTCTGTAAACTGTACATAGTGAAACACAGCCCGTCCCCATTCCCCTCTGTAAACTGTACATAGTGAAACACAGCCCCGTCCCCATTCCCCCTCTGTAAACTGTACATAGTGAAACACAGCCCCGTCCCCATTCCCCCTCTGTAAACTGTACATAGTGAAACACAGCCCCGTCCCCATTCCCCCTCTGTAAACTGTACATAGTGAAACACAGCCCGTCCCCATTCCCCCTCTGTAAACTGTACATAGTGAAACACAGCCCTTCCCCATTCCCCTCTGTAAACTGTACATAGTGAAACACAGCCCCCTTCCCCATTCCCCCTCTGTAAACTGTACATAGTGAAACACACCCTTTCCCCATTCCCCCTCTGTAAACTGTACATAGTGAAACACAGCCCCCGTCCCCATTCCCCCTCTGTAAACTGTACATAGTGAAACACAGCCCGTCCCCATTCCCCCTCTGTAAACTGTACATAGTGAAACACAGCCACCATCCCCATTCCCCCTCTGTAAACTGTACATAGTGAAACACAGCCCCGTCCCATTCCCCCTCTGTAAACTGTACATAGTGAAACACAGCCCCCGTCCCCATTCCCCTCTGTAAACTGTACATAGTGAAACACAGCCCGTCCCCATTCCCCCTCTGTAAACTGTACATAGTGAAACACAGCCCGTCCCCATTCCCCCTCTGTAAACTGTACATAGTGAAACACAGCCCGTCCCCATTCCCCCTCTGTAAACTGTACATAGTGAAACACAGCCCGTCCCCATTCCCCCTCTGTAAACTGTACATAGTGAAACACAGTCCCCGTCCCCATTCCCCCTCTGTAAACTGTACATAGTGAAACACAGCCTCCATCCCCATTCCCCCTCTGTAAACTGTACATAGTGAAACACAGCCCGTCCCCATTCCCCTCTGTAAACTGTACATAGTGAAACACAGCCCGTCCCCATTCCCCCTCTGTAAACTGTACATAGTGAAACACAGTCCCCGTCCCCATTCCCCCTCTGTAAACTGTACATAGTGAAACACAGTCCCCGTCCCCATTCCCCCTCTGTAAACTGTACATAGTGAAACACAGCCCCGTCCCCATTCCCCCTCTGTAAACTGTACATAGTGAAACACAGTCCCCGTCCCCATTCCCCCTCTGTAAACTGTACATAGTGAAACACAGCCCGTCCCCATTCCCCCTCTGTAAACTGTACATAGTGAAACACCGCCCCTGTCCCCATTCCCCCTCTGTAAACTGTACATAGTGAAACACAGCCCGTCCCCATTCCCCCTCTGTAAACTGTACATAGTGAAACACAGCCCCCGTCCCCATTCCCCCTCTGTAAACTGTACATAGTGAAACACAGCCACCATCCCAATTTCCCCTCTGTAAACTGTACATAGTGAAACACAGCCCGTCCCCATGCGCTCTCTGTAAACTGTACATAGTGAAACACAGCCCGTCCCCATTCCCCCACTGTAAACTGTACATAGTGAAACACAGCCCGTCCCCATTCCCCCTCTGTAAACTGTACATAGTGAAACACCGCCCCTGTCCCCATTCCCCCTCTGTAAACTGTACATAGTGAAACACAGCCCGTCCCCATTCCCCTCTGAAAACAGTACATAGTGAAACACAGCCCCCGTCTGCATTCCCCCACTGTAAACTGTACATAGTGAAACACAGCCCGTCCCCATTCCCCCTCTGTAAACTGTACATAGTGAAACACAGCCCCCGTCAGCATTCCCCCCTGTAAACTGTACATAGTGAAACACAGCCCCGTCCCCATTCCCCCTCTGTAAACTGTACATAGTGAAACACAGCCCCGTCCCCATTCCCCCTCTGTAAACTGTACATAGTGAAACACAGCCCGTCCCCATTCCCCCTCTGTAAACTGTACATAGTGAAACACAGCCCGTCCCCATTCCCCTCTGTAAACTGTACATAGTGAAACACAGCCCGTCCCCATTCCCCCTCTGTAAACTGTACATAGTGAAACACAGCTCCTGTCCCCATTCCCCCTCTGTAAACTGTACATAGTGAAACACAGCCCCCTTCCCCATTCCCCTCTGTAAACTGTACATAGTGAAACACAGCCCGTCCCCATTCCCCCTCTGTAAACTGTACATAGTGAAACACACCCTGTCCCCATTCCCCCTCTGTAAACTGTACATAGTGAAACACAGCCCCGTCCCCATTCCCCCTCTGTAAACTGTACATAGTGAAACACAGCCCCGTCCCCATTCCCCCTCTGTAAACTGTACATAGTGAAACACAGCCCCGTCCCCATTCCCCCTCTGTAAACTGTACATAGTGAAACACAGCCCCGTCCCCATTCCCCCTCTGTAAACTGTACATAGTGAAACACAGCCCCGTCCCCATTCCCCTCTGTAAACTGTACATAGTGAAACACAGCCCGTCCGCATTCCCCCTCTGTAAACTGTACATAGTGAAACACAGCCCATCCCCATTCCCCCTCTTTAAACTGTACATAATGAAACACAACCCATCATCATTCCCCCTCTGTAAACTGTACATAGTGAAACACAGCCCCCTTCCCCATTCCCCCTCTGTAAACTGTACATAGTGAAACACAGCCCCCATCCCCATTCCCCCTCTGTAAACTGTACATAGTGAAACACAGCCCGTCCCCATTCCCCCTCTGTAAACTGTACATAGTGAAACACAGCCCCGTCCCCATTCCCCCTCTGTAAACTGTACATAGTGAAACACAGCCCCGTCCCCATTCCCCCTCTGTAAACTGTACATAGTGAAACACAGCCCCGTCCCCATTCCCCCTCTGTAAACTGTACATAGTGAAACACAGCCCGTCCCCATTCCCCCTCTGTAAACTGCAGATTTTGAAACACAGCCCGTCCCCATTCCCCCTCTGTAAACTGTACATAGTGAAACACAGCCCGTCCCCATGCTCCCTCTGTAAACTGTACATAGTGAAACACAGCCCCCGTCCCCATTCCCCCTCTGTAAACTGTACATACAGAAACACAGCCCGTCCCCATTCCCCTCTGTAAACTGTACATAGTGAAACACAGCCCGTCCCCATTCGCCCTCTGTAAACTGTACATAGTGAAACACAGACCCCGTCCTCATTCCCCCTCTGTAAACTGTACATAGTGAAACACAGCCCCAGTCCCCATTCCCCCTCTGTAAACTGTACATAGTGAAATACAGGCCCCTCCCCATTCCCCCTCTGTAAACTGTACATAGTGAAACACAGCCCGTCCCCATTCCCCCTCTGTAAACTGTACATAGTGAAACACAGCCCGTCCCCATTCCCCCTCTGTAAACTGTACATAGTGAAACACAGCCCCTTTCCCCATTCCCCCTCTGTAAACTGTACATAGTGAAACACAGCCCGTCCCCATTCCCCCTCTGTAAACTGTACATAGTGAAACACAGTCCCTGTCCCCATTCCCCCTCTGTAAACTGTACATAGTGAAACACAGCCCCGTCCCCATTCCCCCTCTGTAAACTGTACATAGTGAAACACAGCCCGTCCCCATTCCCCCTCTGTAAACTGTACATAGTGAAACACAGCCCCGTCCCCATTCCCCCTCTGTAAACTGTACATAGTGAAACACAGCCCCGTCCCCATTCCCCCTCTGTAAACTGTACATAGTGAAACACAGCCCCGTCCCCATTCCCCCTCTGTAAACTGTACATAGTGAAACACAGCCTCCATCCCCATTCCCCCTCTGTAAACTGTACATAGTGAAACACAGCCCGTCCCCATTCCCCCTCTGTAAACTGTACATAGTGAAACACAGCCCCTCCCCATTCCCCCTCTGTAAACTGTACATAGTGAAACACAGCCCCGTCCCCAGTCCCCCTCTGTAAACTGTACATAGTGAAACACAGCCCCGTCCCCATTCCCCCTCTGTAAACTGTACATAGTGAAACACAGCCCCGTCCCCATTCCCCCTCTGTAAACTGTACATAGTGAAACACAGCCCCGTCCCCATTCCCCCTCTGTAAACTGTACATAGTGAAACACAGCCCCGTCCCCATTCCCCCTCTGTAAACTGTACATAGTGAAACACAGCCCGTCCCCATTACTCCTCTGTAAACTGTACATAGTGAAACACAGCCCCCGTCCCCATTCCCCCTCTGTAAAGTGTACATAGTGAAACACAGCCCGTCCCCATTCCCCTTTGTAAACTGTACCTAGTGAAACACAGCCCGTCCGCATTCCCCCTCTGTAAACTGTACATAGTGAAACACCGCCCCTGTCCCCATTCCCCCTCTGTAAACTGTACATAGTGAAACACAGCCCGTCCGCATTCCCCCTCTGTAAACTGTACATAGTGAAACACCGCCCCCGTCCCCATTCCCCCTCTGTAAACTGTACATAGTGAAACACAGCCCGTCCCCATTCCCCTCTGTAAACTGTACATAGTGAAACACAGCCCCGTCCCCATTCCCCCTCTGTAAACTGTACATAGTGAAACACAGCCCCTGTCCCCATTCCACCTCTGTAAACTGTACATAGTGAAACACCACCCCCGTCCCCATTCCCCCTCTGTAAACTGTACATAGTGAAACACAGCCCCATCCCCATTCCCCCTCTGTAAACTGTACATAGTGAAACACAGCCCGTCCCCATTCCCCCTCTGTAAACTGTACATAGTGAAACACAGCCCCATCCCCATTCCCCCTCTGTAAACTGTACATAGTGAAACACAGCCCGTCCCCATTCCCCCTCTGTAAACTGTACATAGTGAAACACAGCCCCTGTCCCCATTCCCCTCTGTAAACTGTACATAGTGAAACACAGCCGCCTTCCCCATTCCCCCTCTTTAAAATGCACATAGTGAAACACAAACCCGTCCCCATTTCCCCTCTGTAAACTGTACATAGTGAAACACAGCCCCGTCCCCATTCCCGCTCTGTAAACTGTACATACAGAAACACAGCCCGTCCCCATTCCCCATCTGTAAACTGTACATAGTGAAACACAGATCGTCCCCATTCCCCCTCTGTAAACTGTACATAGTGAAACACAGCCCGTCCCCATTCCCCCTCTGTAAACTGTACATAGTGAAACACAGCCCCGTCCCCATTCCCCCTCTGTAAACTGTACATAGTGAAACACAGCCCGTCCCCATTCCCCCTCTGTAAACTGTACATAGTGAAACACAGGCCCCTCCCCATTCCCCCTCTGTAAACTGTACATAGTGAAACACAGCCCGTCCCCATTCCCCCTCTGTAAACTGTACATAGTGAAACACAGCCCGTCCCATTCCCCCTCTGTAAACTGTACATAGTGAAACACAGCCCGTCCCCATTCCCCCTCTGTAAACTGTACATAGTGAAACACAGCCCGTCCCCATTCCCCTTTGTAAACTGTACATAGTGAAACACAGCCCGTCCCCATTCCCCCTCTGTAAACTGTACATAGTGAAACACAGCCCCGTCCCATTCCCCTCTGTAAACTGTACATAGTGAAACACAGCCCCGTCCCCATTCCCCCTCTGTAAACTGTACATAGTGAAACACAGCCCCGTCCCCATTCCCCCTCTGTAAACTGTACATAGTGAAACACAGCCCCAGTCCCCATTCCCCCTCTGTAAACTGTACATAGTGAAACACAGCCCGTCCCCATTCCCCCTCTGTAAACTGTACATAGTGAAACACAGCCCCAGTCCCCATTCCCCCTCTGTAAACTGTACATAGTGAAACACAGCCCCGTCCCCATTCCCCCTCTGTAAACTGTACATAGTGAAACACAGACCCATCCACATTCCCCCTCTGTAAACTGTACATAGTGAAACACAGCCCCCGTCCTCATTCCCCCTCTGTAAACTGTACATAGTGAAACACAGCCCGTCCCCATTCCCCCTCTGTAAACTGTACATAGTGAAACACAGCCCGTCCCCATTCCCCCTCTGTAAACTGTACATAGTGAAACACAGCCCCGTCCCCATTCCCCCTCTGTAAACTGTACATAGTGAAACACAGCCCGTCCCCATTCCCCCTCTGTAAACTGTACATAGTGAAACACAGCCCCGTCCCCATTCCCCCTCTGTAAACTGTACATAGTGAAACACAGCCCCGTCCCCATTCCCCCTCTGTAAACTGTACATAGTGAAACACAGCCCCGTCCCCATTCCCCCTCTGTAAACTGTACATAGTGAAACACAGCCCCGTCCCCATTCCCCCTCTGTAAACTGTACATAGTGAAACACAGCCCCGTCCCCATTCCCCCTCTGTAAACTGTACATAGTGAAACACAGCCCCGTCCCCATTCCCCCTCTGTAAACTGTACATAGTGAAACACAGCCCCGTCCCCATTCCCCCTCTGTAAACTGTACATAGTGAAACACAGCCCCGTCCCCATTCCCCCTCTGTAAACTGTACATAGTGAAACACAGCCCGTCCCCATTCCCCCTCTGTAAACTGTACATAGTGAAACACAGCCCGTCCCCATTCCCCCTCTGTAAACTGTACATAGTGAAACACAGCCCCGTCCCCATTCCCCCTCTGTAAACTGTACATAGTGAAACACAGGCCGTCCCCATTCCCCCTCTGTAAACTGTACATAGTGAAACACAGACCGTCCCCATTCCCCCTCTGTAAACTGAAAATAGTGAAACACAGCCCCCGTCCCCATTCCCCTCTGTAAACTGTACATAGTGAAACACAGCCCCGTCCCCATTCCCCCTCTGTAAACTGTACATAGTGAAACACAGCCCCGTCCCCATTCCCCCTCTGTAAACTGTACATAGTGAAACACAGCCCGTCCCCATTCCCCCTCTGTAAACTGTACATAGTGAAACACAGCCCCGTCCCCATTCCCCCTCTGTAAACTGTACATAGTGAAACACAGCCCGTCCCCATTCCCCCTCTGTAAACTGTACATAGTGAAACACAGCCCCGTCCCCATTCCCCCTCTGTAAACTGTACATAGTGAAACACAGCCCGTCCCCATTCCCCCTCTGTAAACTGTACATAGTGAAACACAGCCCCGTCCCCATTCCCCCTCTGTAAACTGTACATAGTGAAACACAGCCCGTCCCCATTCCCCCTCTGTAAACTGTACATAGTGAAACACAGCCCCGTCCCCATTCCCCCTCTGTAAACTGTACATAGTGAAACACAGCCCCGTCCCCATTCCCCCTCTGTAAACTGTACATAGTGAAACACAGCCCCGTCCCCATTCCCCCTCTGTAAACTGTACATAGTGAAACACAGCCCCGTCCCCATTCCCCCTCTGTAAACTGTACATAGTGAAACACAGCCCCGTCCCCATTCCCCCTCTGTAAACTGTACATAGTGAAACACAGCCCCGTCCCCATTCCCCCTCTGTAAACTGTACATAGTGAAACACAGCCCGTCCCCATTCCCCCTCTGTAAACTGTACATAGTGAAACACAGCCCGTCCCCATTCCCCCTCTGTAAACTGTACATAGTGAAACACAGCCCCGTCCCCATTCCCCCTCTGTAAACTGTACATAGTGAAACACAGCCCCGTCCCCATTCCCCCTCTGTAAACTGTACATAGTGAAACACAGCCCCGTCCCCATTCCCCCTCTGTAAACTGTACATAGTGAAACACAGCCCCGTCCCCATTCCCCCTCTGTAAACTGTACATAGTGAAACACAGCCCGTCCCCATTCCCCCTCTGTAAACTGTACATAGTGAAACACAGCCCGTCCCCATTCCCCCTCTGTAAACTGTACATAGTGAAACACAGCCCCGTCCCCATTCCCCCTCTGTAAATTGAACATAGTGAAACACACCCTTTCCCCATTCCCCCTCTGTAAACTGTACATAGTGAAACACAGCCCGTCCCCATTCCCCCTCTGCAAACTGTACATAGTGAAACACAGCCGCCGTCCCCATTCCCCCTCTGTAAACTGTACATAGTGAAACACAGCCCCATCCCCATTCCCCCTCTGTAAACTGTACATAGTGAAACACAGCCCGTCCCCATTCCCCCTCTGTAAACTGTACATAGTGAAACACAGCCCGTCCCCATTCCCCCTCTGTAAACTGTACATAGTGAAACACAGCCCGTCCCCATTCCCCCTCTGTAAACTGTACATAGTGAAACACACTGTCTCCATTCCCCCTCTGTAAACTGTACATAGTGAAACACAGCCCGTCCCCATTCCCCCTCTGTAAACTGTACATAGTGAAACACAGCACCCATCCCCATTCCCCCTCTGTAAACTGTACATAGTGAAACACAGCCCGTCCCCATTCCCCCTCTGTAAACTGTACATAGTGAAACACAGCCCCCGTCCACATTCCCCCACTGTAAACTGTACATAGTGAAACACAGCCCGTCCCCATTCCCCCTCTGTAAACTGTACATAGTGAAACACAGCCCGTCCCCATTCCCCCTCTGTAAACTGTACATAGTGAAACACAGCCCCGTCCCCATTCCCCCTCTGTAAACTGTACATAGTGAAACACAGCCCGTCCCCATTCCCCCTCTGTAAACTGTACATAGTGAAACACAGCCCGTCCCCATTCCCCCTCTGTAAACTGTACATAGTGAAACACAGCCCGTCCCCATTCCCCCTCTGTAAACTGTACATAGTGAAACACAGCCCCGTCCCCATTCCCCCTCTGTAAACTGTACATAGTGAAACACAGCCCCGTCCCCATTCCACCTCTGTAAACTGTACATATGAAACACAGACCCCGTCCCCATTCCCCCTCTGTAAACTGTACATAGTGAAACACAGCCTGTCCCCATTCCCCCTCTGTAAACTGTACATAGTGAAACACAGACCCCGTCCCCATTCCCCCTCTGTAAACTGTACATAGTGAAACACAGCCCCCATCCCCATTCCCCCTCTGTAAACTGTACATAGTGAAACACAGCCCCCGTCTGCATTCCCCCTCTGTAAACTGTACATAGTGAAACACAGCCCCAGTCCCCATTCCCCCTCTGTAAACTGTACATAGTGAAACACAGCCCGTCCCCATTCCCCTCTGTAAACTGTACATAGTGAAACACAGCCCCCGTCCCCATTCCCCCTCTGTAAACTGTACATAGTGAAACACAGCCCCGTCCCCATTCCCCCTCTGTAAACTGTACATAGTGAAACACAGCCCCATCCCCATTCCCCCTCTGTAAACTGTACATAGTGAAACACAGCCCCCATCCCCATTCCCCCTCTGTAAACTGTACATAGTGAAACACAGCCCCGTCCCCATTCCCCCTCTGTAAACTGTACATAGTGAAACACAGCCCGTCCCCATTCCCCCTCTGTAAACTGTACATAGTGAAACACAGCCCCCGTCCCCATTCCCCTCTGTAAACTGTACATAGTGAAACACAGCCTTCATCCCCATTCCCCCTCTGTAAACTGTACATAGTGAAACACAGCCCCCATCCCCATTCCCCCTCTGTAAACTGTACATAGTGAAACACAGCCCGTCCCCATTCCCCCTCTGTAAACTGTACATAGTGAAACACAGCCCGTCCCCATTCCCCCTCTGTAAACTGTACATAGTGAAACACAGCCCGTCCCCATTCCCCCTCTGTAAACTGTACATAGTGAAACACAGCCCCGTCCCCATTCCCCCTCTGTAAACTGTACATAGTGAAACACAGCCCCGTCCCCATTCCCCCTCTGTAAACTGTACATAGTGAAACACAGCCCGTCCCCATTCCCCCTCTGTAAACTGTACATAGTGAAACACAGCCCCGTCCCCATTCCCCCTCTGTAAACTGTACATAGTGAAACACAGCCCAGTCCCCATTCCCCCTCTGTAAACTGTACATAGTGAAACACAGCCCCGTCCCCATTCCCCCTCTGTAAACTGTACATAGTGAAACACAGCCCCGTCCCCATTCCCCCTCTGTAAACTGTACATAGTGAAACACAGCCCCAGTCCCCATTCCCCCTCTGTAAACTGTACATAGTGAAACACAGCCCCGTCCCCATTCCCCCTCTGTAAACTGTACATAGTGAAACACAGCCCCGTCCCCATTCCCCCTCTGTAAACTGTACATAGTGAAACACAGCCCGTCCCCATTCCCCCTCTGTAAACTGTACATAGTGAAACACAGCCCCGTCCCCATTCCCCCTCTGTAAACTGTACATAGTGAAACACAGCCCCGTCCCCATTCCCCCTCTGTAAACTGTACATAGTGAAACACAGCCTCCATCCCCATTCCCCCTCTGTAAACTGTACATAGTGAAACACAGCCCGTCCCCATTCCCCCTCTGTAAACTGTACATAGTGAAACACAGCCCCGTCCCCATTCCCGCTCTGTAAACTGTACATAGTGAAACACAGCCCGTCCCCATTCCCCCTCTGTAAACTGTACATAGTGAAACACAGCCCCCATCCCCATTCCCCTCTGTAAACTGTACATAGTGAAATACTGCCCCCGTCCCCATTCCCCCTCTGTAAACTGTACATAGTGAAACACAGCCCCGTCCCCATTCCCCTTCTGTAAACTGTACCTAGTGAAACACAGCCCGTCCCCATTCCCCCTCTGTAAACTGTACATAGTGAAACACAGCCCGTCCCCATTCCCCCTCTGTAAACTGTACATAGTGAAACAAACCCTGTCCCCATTCCCCCTCTGTAAACTGTACATAGTGAAACACACCCCCGTCCCCATTCCCCCTCTGTAAACTTTAAATAGTGAAACACATCCCGTCCCCATTCCCCCTCTGTAAACTGTACATAGTGAAACACAGCCCGTCCACATTCCCCCTCTGTAAACTGTACATAGTCAAACACAGCACCCATCTCACTACCCCCTCTGTAAACTGTACATAGTGTAACACAGCCCCGTCCCCATTCCCCCTCTGTAAACTGTACATAGTGAAACACAGCCCCCATCCCCATTCCCCCTCTGTAAACTGTACATAGTGAAACACAGCCCCGTCCCCATTCCCCTTCTGTAAACTGTACATAGTGAAACACAGCTCGTCCCCATTCCCCCTCTGTAAACTGTACATAGTGAAACACAGCTCCGTCCCCATTCCCCTTCTGTAAACTGTACATAGTGAAACACAGCCCCGTCCCCATTCCCCCTCTGTAAACTGTACATAGTGAAACACAGCCCCGTCCCCATTCCCCCTCTGTAAACTGTACATAGTGAAACACAGCCCGTCCCCATTCCCCTCTGTAAACTGTACATAGTGAAACACAGCCCCGTCCCCATTCCCCCTCTGTAAACTGTACATAGTGAAACACAGCCCCGTCCCCATTCCCCCTCTGTAAACTGTACATAGTGAAACACAGCCCGTCCCCATTCCCCCTCTGTAAACTGTACATAGTGAAACACAGCCCGTCCCCATTCCCCCTCTGTAAACTGTACATAGTGAAACACAGCCCCGTCCCCATTCCCGCTCTGTAAACTGTACTTACTGAAACACAGCCCGTCCCCATTCCCCCTCTGTAAACTGTACATAGTGAAACACAGCCCGTCCCCATTCCCCCTCTGTAAACTGTACATAGTGAAACACAGCTCGTCCCCATTCCCCCTCTGTAAACTGTACATAGTGAAACACAGCCCCGTCCCCATTCCCCCTCTGTAAACTGTACATAGTGAAACACAGCCCCGTCCCCATTCCCCCTCTGTAAACTGTACATAGTGAAACACAGCCCGTCCCCATTCCCCCTCTGTAAACTGTACATAGTGAAACACAGCCCCGTCCCCATTCCCCCTCTGTAAACTGTACATAGTGAAACACAGCCCGTCCCCATTCCCCCTCTGTAAACTGTACATAGTGAAACACAGCCCCGTCCCCATTCCCCCTCTGTAAACTGTACATAGTGAAACACAGCCCCGTCCCCATTCCCCCTCTGTAAACTGTACATAGTGAAACACAGCCCCGTCCCCATTCCCCCTCTGTAAACTGTACATAGTGAAACACAGCCCCATCCCCATTCCCCCTCTGTAAACTGTACATAGTGAAACACAGCCCGTCCCCATTCCCCCTCTGTAAACTGTACATAGTGAAACACAGCCCGTCCCCATTCCCCCTCTGTAAACTGGACAGAGTGAAACACAGCCCCCATTCCCATTCCCCCTCTGTAAACTGGACATAGTGAAACACAGCCCCGGTCCCCATTCCCCCTCTGTAAGCTGTACATAGCGAAACACAGCCCTTCCCATTCCCCCTCTGTAAACTGTACATAGTGAAACACAGCACCCGTCCCCATTCCCCCTCTGTAAACTGTACATAGTGAAACACAGCCCCATTCCCTTGCCCCCTCTGTAAACTGTACATAGTGAAACACAGCCCGTCCCCATTCCCCCTCTGTAAACTGTACATAGTGAAACACAGCCCGTCCCCATTCCCCCTCTGTAAACTGTACATAGTGAAACACAGCACCCGTCCCCATTCCCCCTCTGTAAACTGTACATAGTGAAACACAGCCCCCGTCCCCATTCCCCCTCTGTAAACTGTACATAGTGAAACACAGCCCCATCCCCATTCCCCCTCTGTAAACTGTACATAGTGAAACACAGCCCGTCCCCATTCCCCCTCTGTAAACTGTACATAGTGAAACACAGCCCCCGTCCCCATTCCCCCTCTGTAAACAGTTCATAGTGAAACACAGCTCCCTTCCCCATTCCCCCTCTGTAAACTGTACATAGTGAAACACAGCCCGTCCCCATTCCCCCTCTGTAAACTGTACATAGTGAAACACAGCCCGTCCCCATTCCCCCTCTGTAAACTGTACATAGTGAAACACAGCCCCATCCCCATTCCCCTTTGTAAACTGTACATAGTGAAACACAGCCCCCGTCCCCATTCCCCGTCTGTAAACTGTACATAGTGAAACACAGCCCCGTCCCCATTCCCCCTCTGTAAACTGTACATAGTGAAACACAGCCCCGTCCCCATTCCCCCTCTGTAAACTGTACATAGTGAAAGACAGCCCCGTCCCCATTCCCCCTCTGTAAACTGTACATAGTGAAACACAGCCCCGTCCCCATTCCCCCTCTGTAAACTGTACATAGTGAAACACAGCCCCGTCCCCATTCCCCCTCTGTAAACTGTACATAGTGAAACACAGCCCCGTCCCCATTCCCCCTCTGTAAACTGTACATAGTGAAACACAGCCCCGTCCCCATTCCCCCTCTGTAAACTGTACATAGTGAAACACAGCCCCGTCCCCATTCCCCCTCTGTAAACTGTACATAGTGAAACACAGCCCCGTCCCCATTCCCCCTCTGTAAACTGTACATAGTGAAACACAGCCCCGTCCCCATTCCCCCTCTGTAAACTGTACATAGTGAAACACAGCCCCGTCCCCATTCCCCCTCTGTAAACTGTACATAGTGAAACACAGCCCGTCCCCATTCCCCCTCTGTAAACTGTACATAGTGAAACACAGCCCCGTCCCCATTCCCCCTCTGTAAACTGTACATAGTGAAACACAGCCCCGTCCCCATTCCCCCTCTGTAAACTGTACATAGTGAAACACAGCCCCTTCCCCATTCCCCCTCTGTAAACTGTACATAGTGAAACACAGCCCCGTCCCCATTCCCCCTCTGTAAACTGTACATAGTGAAACACAGGCCCCTCCCCATTCCCCCTCTGTAAACTGTACATAGTGAAACACAGCCCGTCCCCATTCCCCCTCTGTAAACTGTACATAGTGAAACACAGCCCCGTCCCCATTCCCCCTCTGTAAACTGTACATAGTGAAACACAGCCTCGTCCCCATTCGCCCTCTGAAAACTGTACATAGTGAAACACAGCCCCGTCCCCATTCCCCTTCTCTAAACTGTACATAGTGAAACACAGCTCCTGTCCCCATTCCCCCTCTGTAAACTGTACCTAAAGAAACACAGCCCCCATCCCCATTCCCCCTTTGTAAACTGTACATAGTGAAATACAGCCCCGTCCCCATTCCCCGTCTGTAAACTGTACATAGTGAAACACAGCCCCTGTCCCCATTCCCCCTCTGTAAACTGTACATAGTGAAACACAGCCCCGTCCCCATTCCCCTTCTGTAAACTGTACATAGTTATACACAGCTCCTGTCCCCATTCAACCTCTGTAAACTGTACATAGTGAAACGAACCCCCGTCCCCATTCCCCCTCTGTAAACTGTAAATAATGAAACACACCAAGTCCCCATTTTCCCTCCGTAAACTGGTCATAGTGAAACACAGCCCGTCCCCATTCCCCCTCTGTAAACTGTACATCGTGAAACACAGCCCGTCCCCATTCCCCCTCTGTAAACTGTGCATAGTGAAGAACAGCCCGTCCCCATTCCCCTCTGTAAACTGTGCATAGTGAAACACAGCCCCAAACCCAATTCCCCCTCTATAAACTGTACATAGTGAAACACAGTCCGTCCCCATTCCCCCTCTGTAAACTGTACATAGTGAAACACAGCCCCCATCCCCATTCCCCCTCTGTAAACTGTACATAGTGAAACACAGCCCCCATCCCCATTCCCCCTCTGTAAACTGTACATAGTGAAACACAGCCCGTCCCCATTCCCCATCTTTAAAATGCACATAGTGAAACACAGCCCGTCCCCATTTCCCCTCTGTAAACTGTACATAGTGAAACACAGCCCCGTCCCCATTCCCCCTCTGTAAACTGTACATAGTGAAACACTGCACCCGTCCCCATTCCCCGCTGTAAACTGTACATAGTGAAACACAGCCCGTCCCCATTCCCCCTCTGTAAACTGTACATAGTGAAACACACCCCCCGTCTGCAATCCCCCACTGTAGACTGTACATAGTGAAACACAGCGCTTCTCCATTCCCTCTCTGTCAACTGTACCTAGTGAAACACAGCCCCCATCCCCATTCTTCTCTGTAATCTGTACATACTGAAACAGAGCGCGTCCCCATTCCCCCTCTGTAAACTGTACATAGTGAAACACAGCCCGTCCCCATTCCCCCTCTGTAAACTGTACATAGTGAAACACAGACCGTCCCCATTCCCCCTCTGTAAACTGTACATAGTGAAACACAGCCCGTCCCCATTCCCCCTCTGTAAACTGTACATAGTGAAACACAGCCCCGTCCCCATTCCCCCTCTGTAAACTGTACATAGTGAAACACAGCCCCGTCCCCATTCCCCCTCTGTAAACTGTACATACTGAAACAGAGCGCGTCCCCATTCCCCCTCTGTAAACTGTACATAGTGAAACACAGCCCCCGTCCCCAATCCCCCTCTGTAAACTGTACATAGTGAAACACAGCCCGTCCCCATTCCCCCTCTGTAAACTGTACATAGTGAAACACAGCCCGTCCCCATTCCACCTCTGTAAACTGTACATAGTGAAACACAGCCCGTCCCCATTCCCCCTCTGTAAACTGTACATAGTGAAACACAGCCCCGTCCCCATTCCCCCTCTGTAAACTGTACATAGTGAAACACAGCCCCGTCCCCATTCCCCCTCTGTAAACTGTACATAGTGAAACACAGCCCCGTCCCCATTCCCCCTCTGTAAACTGTACATAGTGAAACACAGCCCGTCCCCATTCCCCTCTGTAAACTGTACATAGTGAAACACAGCCCCGTCCCCATTCCCCCTCTGTAAACTGTACATAGTGAAACAGAGCCCCGTCCCCATTCCCCCTCTGTAAACTGTACATAGTGAAACACAGCCCGTCCCCATTCCCCCTCTGTAAACTGTACATAGTGAAACACAGCCCGTCCCCATTCCCCCTCTGTAAACTGTACATAGTGAAACACAGCCCGTCCCCATTCCCCCTCTGTAAACTGTACATAGTGAAACACAGCCCCGTCCCCATTCCCCCTCTGTAAACTGTACATGGTGAAACACAGCCCGTCCCCATTCCCCCTCTGTAAACTGTACATAGTGAAACACAGCCCGTCCCCATTCCCCCTCTGTAAACTGTACATAGTGAAACACAGCCCCCGTCCCCATTCCCCCTCTGTAAACTGTACATAGTGAAACACAGCTCCTGTCCCCATTCCCCCTCTGTAAACTGTACATAGTGAAACACAGCCCGTCCCCATTCCCCCTCTGTAAACTGTACATAGTGAAACACAGCCCGTCCCCATTCCCCCTCTGTAAACTGTACATAGTGAAACACAGCTCGTCCCCATTCCCCCTCTGTAAACTGTACATAGTGAAACACAGCCCATCCCCATTCCCCCTCTGTAAACTGTACATAGTGAAACACAGCTCCTGTCCCCATTCCCCCTCTGTAAACTGTACATAGTGAAACACAGCCCGTCCCCATTCCCCCTCTGTAAACTGTACATAGTGAAACACAGTCCCCATCCCCATTCCCCTCTGTAAACTGTACATAGTGAAACACAGCCACCGTCCCCATTCCCCCTCTGTAAACTGTACATAGTGAAACACAGCCCGTCCCCATTTGCCCTCTGAAAACTGTATTTAGTGAAACACAGCCCCTGTCTGCATTCCCCCACTGTAAACTGTACATAGTGAAACACAGCCCGTCCCCATTCCCCCTCTGTAAACTGTACATAGTGAAACACAGTCCCCATCCCCATTCCCCCTCTGTAAACTGTACATAGTGAAACACAGCCCCGTCCCCATTCCCCCTCTGTAAACTGTACATATTGAAACACAGCCCGTCCCCATTCCCCCTCTGTAAACTGTACATAGTGAAACACAGCCCCGTCCCCATTCCCCCTCTGTAAACTGTACATAGTGAAACACAGCCCCGTCCCCATTCCCCCTCTGTAAACTGTACATAGTGAAACACAGCCCTCGTCCCCATTCCCCCTCTGTAAACTGTACATAGTGAAACACGGCCCCCATCCCCATTCCCCCTCTGTAAACTGTACATAGTGAAACACAGCCCGTCCCCATTCCCCCTCTGTAAACTGTACATAGTGAAATACAACCCCTGTCCCCATTCCCCCTCTGTATACTGTACATAGTGAAACACAGCATCCGTCCCCATTCCCCCTCTGTAAACTGTACATAGTGAAACACAGCCCCCGTCCCCATTCCCCCTCTGTAAACTGTACATAGTGAAACACAACCTGTCCCCATTCCCCCTCTGTAAACTGTAAACAGTGAAAAGCACTCTGTCCCTATTCTTCTCTGTAAACTGTACATAGTGAAACACAGCTCCCATCCCCATTCCCCCTCTGTAAACTGTACATAGTGAAACACAGCCCCCATCCCCATTCCCCCTCTCTAAACTGTACATAGTGAAACACAGCCCCCATCTCACTTCCCCCTCTGTAAACTGTACAGAGTGAAACACAGCCCGTCCCCATTCCCCCTCTGTAAACTGTACATAGTGAAACACAGCCCCTGTCCCCATTCTCCCTCTGTAAACTGTACATAGTGAAACACAGCCCCCGTCCCCATTCCCCCTCTGTAAACTGTACATAGTGAAACACAGCCCGTCCCCATTCCCCCTCTGTAAACTGTACATAGTGAAACACAGCCCCGGACCCATTCCCCCTCTGTAAACTGTACATAGTGAAACACAGCCCCGTCCCCATTCCCCCTCTGTAAACTGTACATATTGAAACACAGCCCGTCCCCATTCCACCTCTGTAAACTGTACATAGTGAAACACAGCCACCATCCCCATTCCCCCTCTGTAAACTGTACATAGTGAAACACAGCCCCAGTCCCCATTCCCCCTCTGTAAACTGTACATAGTGAAACACAGCCCGTCCCCATTCCCCCTCTGTAAACTGTACATAGTGAAACACAGCCCGTCCCCATTCCCCCTCTGTAAACTGTACATAGTGAAACAAAGCCCCGTTTCCCCATTCCCCCTCTGTAAACTGTACATAGTGTAACGCATTCCCCCTCTGTAAACTGTACATAGTGAAACAAAGTCCCCATCCCCAGCCCCCTTTGTAAACTGTACATATTGAAACACAGCCCCCGTACCCATTTTCCTCCGTAAACTGTACATAGTGAAACACAAGCCCCATCCCCTTTCCCCCTCTGTAAACTGTACATAGTGAAATACTGCCCGACCCCTTTCCCCCTCTGTAAACTGTACATTGTGAAACACAGCCCGTCCCCATTCCCCCTCTGTAAACTGTACATAGTGAAACACAGCCCGTCCCCATTCCCCTCTCTAAACTGTACATAGTGAAAAACAGCCCGCGTCCCCATTCCCCCTCTGTAAACTGTACATAGTGAAACAAAGCCCATCACCATTCCCCCTCTGTAAACTGTACATAGTGAAACACAGCCCCTGTCCCCATTCCCAATCTGTAAACTGTACATAGTGAAACACAGCCCCCGTCCCCATTCCCCCTCTGTAAACTGTACATAGTGAAACACAGCCCGTCCCCATTCCCCCTCTGTAAACTGTACATAGTGAAACACAGCCCCCGTCCCCATTCCCCCTCTGTAAACTGTACATAGTGAAACACAGCCCGTCCCCATTCCCCCTCTGTAAACTGTACATAGTGAAACACAGCCCCGTCCCCATTCCCCCTCTGTAAACTGTACATAGTGAAACACAGCCCCGTCCCCATTCCCCCTCTGTAAACTGCACATAGTGAAACACAGTCACCATCCCCATCCCCCTCTGTAAACTGTACATAGTGAAACACAGCCCATCTCCATTCCCCCTCTGTAAACTGTACATAGTGAAACACAGCCCGTCCCCATTCCCCCTCTGTAAACTGTACATAGTGAAACACAGCCCGTCCCCATTCCCCCTCTGTAAACTGTACATAGTGAAACACAGACCCATCCCCATTCCCCCTCTGTAAACTGTACATAGTGAAACACAGCCCGTCCCCATTCCCCCTCTGTAAACTGTACATAGTGAAACACAGCCCCTATCCACATTCCCCCTCTGTAAACTGTACCTAGTGAAACACAGCCCGTCCCCATTCCCCCTCTGTAAACTGTACATAGTGAAACACAGCCCGTCCCCATTCCCCCTCTGTAAACTGTACATAGTGAAACACAGCCCCGGTCCCCATTCCCCCTCTGTAAACTGTACATAGTGAAACACAGGCCCCTCCCCATTCCCCCTCTGTAAACTGTACATAGTGAAACACAGCCCCCATCCCCATTCCCCCTCTGTAAACTGTACATAGTGAAACACAGCCCCGTCCCCATTCCCCCTCTGTAAACTGTACATAGTGAAACACAGCCCCGTCCCCATTCCCCTCTGTAAACTGTACATAGTGAAACACAGCCAGTCCCCATTCCCCCTCCGTAAACTGTACATAGTGAAACACAGCCCGTCCCCATTCCCCCTCTGTAAACTGTACATAGTGAAAAACAGCCCCGTCCCCATTCCCCCTCTGTAAACTGTACATAGTGAAACACAGCGCCCTACCCCATTCCCCCTCTGTAAACTGTACATAGTGAAACACAGCCCGTCCCCATTCCCCCTCTGTAAACTGTACATAGTGAAACACAGCCCCCGTCCCCATTCCCCCTCTGTAAACTGTACATAGTGAAACACAGCGCCCTACCCCATTCCCCCTCTGTAAACTGTACATAGTGAAACACAGCCCCGTCCCCATTCCCCCTCTGTAAACTGTACATAGTGAAACACAGCCCCCGTCTGCATTCCCCCTCTGTAAACTGTACATAGTGAAACACAGCCCGTCCCCATTCCCCTCTGTAAACTGTACATAGTGAAACACAGCCCCCGTCCCCATTCCCCCTCTGTAAACTGTACATAGTGAAACACAGCCCCGTCACATTCCCCCTCTGTAAACTGTACATAGTGAAACACAGCCCCTCCCCATTCCCCCTCTGTAAACTGTACATAGTGAAACACAGCCCCGTCCCCATTCCCCCTCTGTAAACTGTACATAGTGAAACACAGCCCCCGTCCCCATTCCCCCTCTGTAAACTGTACATAGTGAAACACAGCCCGTCCCCATTCCCCCTCTGTAAACTGTACATAGTGAAACACAGCCCGTCCCCATTCCCCCTCTGTAAACTGTACATAGTGAAACACAGCCCCATCCCCATTCCCCCTCTGTAAACTGTACATAGTGAAACACAGCCCATCCCCATTCCCCCTCTGTAAACTGTACATAGTGAAACACAGCCCCTGTCCCCATTCCCCCTCTGTAAACTGTACATAGTGAAACACAGCCCCATCCCCATTCCCCCTCTGTAAACTGTACATAGTGAAACACAGCCCGTCCCCATTCCCCCTCTGTAAACTGTACATAGTGAAACACAGCCCGTCCCCATTTCCCCTCTGTAAACTGTACATAGTGAAACACAGCCCCGTCCCCATTCCCGCTCTGTAAACTGTACTTACTGAAACACAGCCCGTCCCCATTCCCCCTCTGTAAAGTGTACATAGTGAAACACAGCCCGTCCCCATTCCCCCTCTGTAAACTGTACATAGTGAAACACAGCTCCCGTCCACATTCCCCCACTGTAAACTGTACATAGTGAAACGCAGCCCCGTCCCCATTCCCCCTCTGTAAACTGTACATAGTGAAACACAGCCCCGTCCCCATTCCCCTCTGTAAACTGTACATAGTGAAACACAGCCCGTCCCCATTCCCCCTCTGTAAACTGTACATAGTGAAACACAGCCCCGTCCCCATTCCCCCTCTGTAAACTGTACATAGTGAAACACAGCCCCGTCCCCATTCCCCCTCTGTAAACTGTACATAGTGAAACACAGCCCGTCCCCATTCCCCCTCTGTAAACTGTACATAGTGAAACACAGCCCGTCCCCATTCCCCCTCTGTAAACTTTAGATTTTGAAACACATCCCTTCCCCATTCCCCCTCTGTAAACTGTACATAGTGAAACACAGCCCGTCCCCATTCTCCTCTGCAAACTGTACATAGTGAAACACAGCCCCCGTCCCCATTCCCCTCTGTAAACTGTACATAGTGAAACACAGCCCCCGTCCCCATTCCCCCTCTGTAAACTGTACATAGTGAAACACAGCTCCTGTCCCCATTCCCCCTCTGTAAACTGTACATAGTGAAAGACAGCCCCCGTCCCCATTCCCCCTCTGTAAACTGTACATAGTGAAACACAGCCCCGTCCCCATTCCCCCTCTGTAAACTGTACATAGTGAAACACAGCCCCGTCCCCATTCCCCCTCTGTAAACTGTACATAGTGAAACACAGCCCCGTCCCCATTCCCCCTCTGTAAACTGTACATAGTGAAACACAGCCCCGTCCCCATTCCCCCTCTGTAAACTGTACATAGTGAAACACAGCCCCTTCCCCATTCCCCTCTGTAAACTGTACATAGTGAAACACAGCCCCGTCCCCATTCCCCGTCTGTAAACTGCACATAGTGAAACACAGCCCCGTCCCCATTCCCCCTCTGTAAACTGTACATAGTGAAACACAGCCCGTCCCCATTCCCCCTCTGTAAACTGTACATAGTGAAACACAGCCCGTCCCCATTCCCCCTCTGTAAACTGTACATAGTGAAACACAGCCCGTCCCCATTCCCCCTCTGTAAACTGTACATAGTGAAACACAGCCCATCCCCATTCCCCCTCTGTAAACTGTACATAGTGAAACACAGCCCCATCCCCATTCCCCCTCTGTAAACTGTACATAGTGAAACACAGCCCCATTCCCTTGCCCCCTCTGTAAACTGTACATAGTGAAACACAGCCCGTCCCCATTCCCCTCTGTAAACTGTACATAGTGAAACACAGCCCATCCCCATTCCCCCTCTGTAAACTGTACATAGTGAAACACAGCCCCCGTCCCCATTCCCCCTCTGTAAACTGTACATAGTGAAACACAGCCCCCATCCCCATTCCCCCTCTGTAAACTGTACATAGTGAAACACAGCCCGTCCCCATTCCCCCTCTGTAAACTGTACATAGTGAAACACAGCCCGTCCCCATTCCCCTCTGTAAACTGTACATAGTGAAACACAGCCCGTCCCCATTCCCCCTCTGTAAACTGTACATAGTGAAACACAGCCCCCATCCCCATTCCCCCTCTGTAAACTGTACATAGTGAAACACAGCCCCCGTCCCCATTCCCCCTCTGTAAACTGTACATAGTGAAACACAGCCCCTGTCCCCATTCCCCCTCTGTAAACTGTACATAGTGAAACACAGCCCCGTCCCCATTCCCCTCTGTAAACTGTACATAGTGAAACACAGCCCGTCCCCATTCCCCCTCTGTAAACTGTACATAGTGAAACACAGTCCCCGTCCCCATTCCCCCTCTGTAAACTGTACATAGAGAGCCAGAGCCCCAGTCCCCATTCCCCCTCCGTAAACTGTACATAGTGAAACACAGCCCCCATCCCCATTCCCCCTCTGTAAACTGTACATAGTGAAACACAGCCCCGTCCCCATTCCCCCTCTGTAAACTGTACATAGTGAAACACAATCCCCATCCCAATTCCCCCTCTGTAAACTGTACATAGTGAAACACAGACCCATCCCCATTCCCCCTCTGTAAACTGTACATAGTGAAACACAGCCCCTGTCCCCATTCCCCCTCTGTAAACTGTACATAGTGAAACACAGCCCCTCCCCATTCCCCCTCTGTAAACTGTACATAGTGAAACACAGCCCGTCCCCATTCCCCCTCTGTAAACTGTACATAGTGAAACACAGACCCCATCCCCATTCCCCCTCTGTAAACTGTACATAGTGAAACACAGCCCTCGTCCCCATTCCCCCTCTGTAAACTGTACATAGTGAAACACTGCCCCATCCCATTCCCCCTCTGTAAACTGTACATAGTGAAACACAGCCCGTCCCCATTCCCCCTCTGTAAACTGTACATAGTGAAACACAGCGCCCGTCCCCATTCCCCCTCTGTAAACTGTACATAGTGAAACACAGCCCGTCCCCATTCCCCCTCTGTAAACTGTACATAGTGAAACACAGCTCCCATCCCCATTCCCCCTCTGTAAACTGTACATAGTGAAACACAGCCCGTCCCCATTCCCCCTCTGTAAACTGTACATAGTGAAACACAGCCCCAATCCACATTCCCCCTCTGTAAACTGTACATAGTGAAACACAGGCCCCTCCCCATTCCCCCTCTGTAAACTGTACATAGTGAAACACAGCCCCCATCCCGATTCCCCTTTGTAAACTGTACATAGTGAAACACAGGCCCCTCCCCATTCTCCCTCTGTAAACTGTACATAGTGAAATGCAGCCCGTCCCCATTCCCCCTCTGTAAACTGTACATAGTGAAACACAGCCCCAATCACCATTCCCCCTCTGTAAACTGTACATAGTGAAACACAGCCCGTCCCCATTCCCCTCTGTAAACTGTACATAGTGAAACACAGCCCCCGTCCCCATTCCCCCTCTGTAAACTGTACATAGTGAAACACAGCCCGTCCCCATTCCCCCTCTGTAAACTGTACATAGTGAAACACAGCCCGTCCCCATTCCCCCTCTGTAAACTGTACATAGTGAAACACAGCCCGTCCCCATTCCCCTCTGCAAACTGTACATAGTGAAACACAGCCCCCGTCCCCATTCCCCCTCTGTAAACTGGACATAGTGAAACACAGCCCGTCCCCATTCCCCCTCTGTAAACTGTGCATAGTGAAACACAGCCCGTTTCCATTCCCCTCTGTAAACTGTACATAGTGAAACACAGCCCCAAACCCAATTCCCCCTCTGTAAACTGTACATAGTGAAACACAGCCCGTCCCCATTCCCCCTCTGTAAACTGTACATAGTGAAACACAGCCCGTCCCCATTCCCCTCTGTAAACTGTACATAGTGAAACACAGCCCCCGTACCCATTCCCCTTCTGTAAACTGTACATAGTGAAACACAGACCCCTTCCCCATTCCCCCGCTGTAAACTGTACATAGGGAAACACAGCCTGTCCCCATTCCCCCGCTGTAAACTGTACATAGTGAAACACAGACCCCGTCCCCATTCCCCCTCTGTAAACTGTACATAGTGAAACACAGACCCCGTCCCCATTCCCCCTCTGTAAACTGTACATAGTGAAACACAGCCCGTCCCCATTCCCCCTCTGTAAACTGTACATAGTGAAACAGAACGCGTCCCCATTCCCCCTCTATAGGCTGTACATAGTGAAACACAGCCCTCGTCCCCATTCCCCCTCTGTAAACTGTACATAGTGAAACACAGCCCGTCCCCATTCCCCCTCTGTAAACTGTACATAGTGAAACACAGCCCGCGTCCCCATTCCCCCTCTGTAAACTGTACATAGTGAAACACAGCCCCTGTCCCCATTCCCCCTCTGTAAACTGTACATAGTGAAACACAGCCACCGTCCCCATTCCCCCTCTGTAAACTGTACATAGTGAAACACAGCCCATCCCCATTCCCCCTCTGTAAACTGTACATAGTGAAACACAGCCCCTGTCCCCATTCCCCCTCTGTAAACTGTACATAGTGAAACACAGCCCCGTCCCCATTCCCCCTCTGTAAACTGTACATAGTGAAACACAGCCCCGTCCCCATTCCCCCTCTGTAAACTGTACATAGTGAAACACAGCCCCGTCCCCATTCCCCCTCTGTAAACTGTACATAGTGAAACACAGCCCCGTCCCCATTCCCCCTCTGTAAACTGTACATAGTGAAACACAGCCCGTCCCCATTCCCCCTCTGTAAACTGTACATAGTGAAACACAGCCCCGTCCCCATTCCCCCTCTGTAAACTGTACATAGTGAAACACAGCCCGTCCCCATTCCCCCTCTGTAAACTGTACATAGTGAAACACAGCCCCCTCCCCATTCCCCCTCTGTAAACTGTACATAGTGAAACACAGCCCGTCCCCATTCCCCCTCTGTAAACTGTACATAGTGAAACACAGCCCGTCCCCATTCCCCCTCTGTAAACTGTACATAGTGAAACACAGCCACCGTCCCCATTCCCCCTCTGTAAACTGTACATAGTGAAACACAGCCCTCTTCCCCATTCCCCCTCTGTAAACTGTACATAGTGAAACACAGCACGTCCCCATTCCCCCTCTGTAAACTGTACATAGTGAAACACAGCCCCGTCCCCATTCCCCCTCTGTAAACTGTACATAGTGAAACACAGCCCGTCCCCATTCCCCCTCTGTAAACTGTACATAGTGAAACACAAACCCGTCCCCATTCCCCCTCTGTAAACTGTACATAGTGAAACACAGCCCCGTCCCCAGTCCCGCTCTGTAAACTGTACATAGTGAAACACAGCCCCGTCCCCATTCCCCCTCTGTAAACTGTACATAGTGAAACACAGCCCCGTCCCCATTCCCCCTCTGTAAACTGTACATAGTGAAACACAGCCCCCATCCCCATTCCCCCTCTGTAAACTGTACATAGTGAAACACAGCCCGTCCCCATTCCCCCTCTGTAAACTGTACATAGTGAAACACAGCCCGTCCCCATTCCCCCTCTGTAAACTGTACATAGTGAAACACAGCCCATCCCCATTCCCCCTCTGTAAACTGTACATAGTGAAACACAGCCCGTCCCCATTCCCCCTCTGTAAACTGTACATAGTGAAACACAGCCCCCGTCCCCATTCCCCCTCTGTAAACTGTACATAGTGAAACACAGCCCCGTCCCCATTCCCCCTCTGTAAACTGTACATAGTGAAACACAGCCCCTTCCCCATTCCCCCTCTGTAAACTGTACATAGTGAAACACAGCCCCAGTCCCCATTCCCCCTCTGTAAACTGTACATAGTGAAACACAGCTCCTGTCCCCATTCCCCCTCTGTAAACTGTACATAGTGAAACACAGCCCCCATCCCCATTCCCCTCTGTAAACTGTACATAGTGAAACACAGCCCGTCCCCATTCCCCCTCTGTAAACTGTACATAGTGAAACACAGCCCGTCCCCATTCCCCCTCTGTAAACTGTACATAGTGAAACACAGCCCTGTCCCCATTCCCCCTCTGTAAACTGTACATAGTGAAACACTGCCCGTCCCCATTCCCCCTCTGTAAAGTGTACATAGTGAAACACAGCCCGTCCCCATTCCCCCTCTGTAAAGAGTACATAGTGAAACACAGCCATCGTAACCATTCCCCCTCTGTAAACTGTACATAGTGACACACAGCCCGTCCCCATTCCCCCTCTGTAAACAGTACATAGTGAAACACAGCCCCCGTCCCCATTCCCCCTCTGTAAACTGTACATAGGGAAACACAGACACCGTAACAATTCCCCCTCTGTAAACTGTACATACTGACACACAGCCCCTCCCCATTCTTCCTATTAAACTGTACATTGTGAAACACAGTCCCCGTCCGCATTCCCCCTTTGTAAACTGTACGTAGTGAAACACAGCCCCCATCCCCTTTCCCCCTCTGTAAACTGTACATAGTGAAACACAACCCGTCCCCATTCCCCCTCTGTAAACTGTACATAGTGAAACACAGCCCGTCCCCATTCTCCCTCTGTAAACTGTACGTAGTGAAACACAGCACATCCCCATTCCCCCTCTGTAAACTGTACATAGTGAAACACAGCCCGTCCCCATTCCCCCTCTGTAAACTGTACATAGTGAAACACAGTCCCCATCCCCATTCCCCCTCTGTAAACTGTACATAGTGAAACACAGCCTCTCCCCATTCCCCCTCTGTAAACTGTACATAGTGAAACACAGCCCCCTTCCCCATTCCCCCTCTGTAAACTGTACATAGTGAAACACAGCCCCAGTCCCCATTCCCCCTCTGTAAACTGTACATAGTGAAACACAGCTCGTCCCCATTCGCCTCTGTAAACTGTACATAGTGAAACACAGCCCCCATCCCCATTCCCTCTCTGTAAACTGTACATAGTGAAACACAGCCCCCGTCCCCATTCCCCCTCTGTAAACTGTACATAGTGAAACACAGCCCCATCCCCATTCCCCCTCTCTAAACTGTACATAGTGAAACACAGCCCCAGTCCCCATTCCCCCTCTGTAAACTGTACATAGTGAAACACAGCCCACGTCCCCATTCCCCGTCTGTAAACTGTACATAGTGAAACACAGCACACGTCCCCATTCCCTCTCTGTAAACTGTACATAGTGAAACACAGCCCGTCCCCATTCCCCTCTGTAAACTCTACCTAGGGAAACACAGCCCGTCCGCATTCCCCCTCTGTAAACTGTACATAGTGAAACAAAGTCCCCATCCCCATTCCCCTTTGTAAACTGTACATAGTGAAACACAGTCCCTGTCCGCATTCCCCCTCTGTAAACTGTACATAGTGAAACACCGCCCCTGTCCCCATTCCCCCTCTGTAAACTGTACATAGTGAAACACAGCCCCTATCCCCATTCCCCCTCTGTAAACTGTACATAGTGAAACACAGCCCCCATTCCCATTCCCCCTCTGTAAACTGTAAATAGTGAAACAAAGCTCCTGTCCCCATTCCCCCTCTGTTAACTGTACATAGTGAAACACAGCCCCTCCCCATTCCCCCTCTGTAAACTGTACATAGTGAAACACAGCCCGTCCCCATTCCCCCTCTGTAAACTGTACATAGTGAAACACAGCCCCCATCCCCATTCCCCCTCTGTAAACTGTACATAGTGAAACACAGTCCCCGTCCCCATTCCCCCTCTGTAAACTGTACATAGTGAAACACAGCCCATCCCCATTCCCCCTCTGTAAACTGTACATAGTGAAACACAGCCCCTGTCCCCATTCCCCCTCTGTAAACTGTACATAGTGAAACACAGCCCCGTCCCCATTCCCCTCTGTAAACTGTACATAGTGAAACACAGCCCCCATCCCCATTCCCCCTCTGTAAACTGTACATAGTGAAACACAGCCCGTCCCCATTCCCCCTCTGTAAACTGTACATAGTGAAACACAGCCCCTGTCCCCATTCCCCCTCTGTAAACTGTACATAGTGAAACACAGCCCGTCCCCATTCCCCCTCTGTAAACTGTACATAGTGAAACACAGCCCCCGTCCCCATTCTCCCTCTGTAAACTGTACATAGTGAAACACAGCCCCTGTCCCCATTCCCCCTCTGTAAACTGTACATAGTGAAACACAGCCCGTCCCCATTCCCCTCTGTAAACTGTACATAGTGAAACACAGCCCGTCCCCATTCCCCCTCTGTAAACTGTACATAGTGAAACACAGCCCGTCCCCATTCCCCTCTGTAAACTGTACATAGTGAAACACAGCCCCGTCCCCATTCCCCCTCTGTAAACTGTACATAGTGAAACACAGCCCGTCCCCATTCCCCTCTGTAAACTGTACATAGTGAAACACAGCCCCGTCCCCATTCCCCCTCTGTAAACTGTAAATTTTGAAACACAGCCCGTCCCCATTCCCCCTCTGTAAACTGTACATAGTGAAACACAGCCCATCACCATTCCCCCTCTGTAAACTGAACATAGTGAAACACACCCCGGTCCCCATTCCGCCTCTGTAACTGTACATAGTGAAACACAGCCCATCCCCATTCCCCCTCTGTAAACTGTACATAGTGAAACACAACCCGTCCCCATTCCCCCTCTGTAAACTGTACATAGTGAAACACAGCCCCCGTCCCCATTCCCCCTCTGTAAACTGTACATAGTGAAACACAGCCCGTCCCCATTCCCCCTCTGTAAACTGTACATAGTGAAACACAGCCCCCGTCCCCATTCCCCCTCTGTAAACTGTACATAGTGAAACACAGCCCGTCCCCATTCCCCCTCTGTAAACTGTACATAGTGAAACACAGCCCCCGTCCCCATTCCCCCTCTGTAAACTGTACATAGTGAAACACAGCCCGTCCCCATTCCCCCTCTGTAAACTGTACATAGTGAAACACAACCCCCGTCCCCATTCCCCCTCTCTAAACTGTACATAGTGAAAAACAGCCCCACTCCCAATTCCCCCTCTGTAAACTGTACATAGTGAAACAAAGCCCGTCCCCATTCCCCGTCTGTAAACTGTACATAGTGAAACACAACCCGTCCCCATTCCCCCTCTGTAAACTTTACATAGTGAAACACAGCCCCCGTCCCCATTCCCCCTCTGTAAACTGTACATAGTGAAACACAGCCCCCGTCCCCATTCCCCCTCTGTAAACTGTACATAGTGAAACACAGCCCGGCCCCATTCCCCCTCTGTAAACTGTACATAGTGAAACACAGCCACCGTCCCCATTCCCCCTCTGTAAACTGTACATAGTGAAACACAGCCCGTCCCCATTCCCCCTCTGTAAACTGTACATAGTGAAACACAGCCCCCGTCCCCATTCCCCCTCTGTAAACTGTACATAGTGAAACACAGCCCCAATCCCCATTCCCCCTCTGTAAACTGTACATAGTGAAACACAGCCCCTCCCCATTCTCCCTCTGTAAACTGTACATAGTGAAACACAGTCCCCGTCCGCATTCCCCCTCTGTAAACTGTACATAGTGAAACACAGCCTCCATCCCCATTCCCCCTCTGTAAACTGTACATAGTGAAACACAGCACGTCCGCATTCCCCCTCTGTAAACTGTACATAGTGAAACACAGCCCGTCCCCATTCCCTCTCTGTAAACTGTACTTAGTGAAACACAGCCTCCGTCCCCATTCCCCCTCTGTAAACTGTACATAGTGAAACACATCTCGTCCCCATTCCACCTGTGTAAACTGTACATAGTGAAACACAGCCCGTCCCCATTCCCTCTCTGTAAACTGTACTTAGTGAAACACAGTCCCCATCCCCATTCCCCCTCTGTAAACTATACACAGTGAAACACAGCCTGTCCCCATTCCCCCTCTGTAAACTGTACATAGTGAAACACAGACCCCGTCCCCATTCCCCCTCTGTAAACTGTACATAGTGAAACACAGCCCCGTCCCCATTCCCCCTCTGTAAACTGTACATAGTGAAACACAGCCCCCATCCCCATTCACCCTCTGTAAACTGTACATAGTGAAACACAGCCCCCATCCCCATTCCCCCTCTGTAAACTGTACATAGTGAAACACAGCCCGTCCCCATTCCCCTCTGTAAACTGTACATAGTGAAACACAGCCCCAGTCCCCATACCCTTCTGTAAACTGTACATAGTGAAACACAGCCCCCATCCCCATTCCCCTCTTTAAACTGTACATAGTGAAACACAGCCCCCGTCCCCATTCCCCCTCTGTAAACTGTACATAGTGAAACACAGCCCCCGTCCCCATTCCCCCTCTGTAAACTGTACATAGTGAAACACAGCCACCGTCCGCATTCCCCCTCTGTAAACTGTACATAGTGAAACACAGCCCCCATCCCCATTCCCCCTCTGTATACTGTACATAGTGAAACACAGCCCCCGTCCGCATTCGCCCTCTGTAAACTGTGCATCGTGAAACACAGCGCGTCCCAATTCAACCTCTGTAAACTGTACATAGTGATACACAGCCCCTGTCCCCATTCTCCCTCTGTAAACTGTACATATTGAAACACAGCCCGTCCCCATTCTCGCTCTGTAAACTGTTCATAGTGAAACCCAGACCCCGTCCCCATTCCACCTCTGT
Organism: Carcharodon carcharias; assembly: GCF_017639515.1. Taxonomy (NCBI): domain Eukaryota; kingdom Metazoa; phylum Chordata; class Chondrichthyes; order Lamniformes; family Lamnidae; genus Carcharodon; species Carcharodon carcharias. The sequence goes on along the minus strand of NC_054487.1, from coordinate 89,689,373 downwards.
AAACTGTACATAGTGAAACACAGCCCCTCCCCATTCCCCCTCTGTAAACTGTACATAGTGAAACACAGCCCCCATCCCCATTCACCCTCTGTCAATTGTACATAGTGAAACACGGCCCCCATCCACATTCCCCCTCTGTAAACTGTGCATCGTGAAACACAGCGCGTCCCAATTCAACCTCTGTAAACTGTACATAGTGAAACACAGCCCCCGTCCCCATTCTCCCTCTGTAAACTGTACACAGTGAAACACAGCCCGTCCCCATCCCCATTCCCCCTCTCTGAACTGTACATAGTGAAACACAGCCCCCATCCCCATTCCCCTCTGTAAACTGTACATAGTGAAACACAGCCCCCATCCCCATTCCCCTCTTTAAACTGTACTTAGTGAAACACAGCCCCCGTCCCCATTCCCCCTCTGTAAACTGTACATAGTGAAACACAGCCCCCGTCCCCATTCCCCCTCTGTAAACTGTACATAGTGAAACACAGCCCCCGTCCGCATTCCTCCTCTGTAAACTGTACATAGTGAAACACAGCCCCCATCCCCATTCCCCCTCTGTACACTGTACATAGCGAAACACAGCCCCCATCCCCATTCCCCCTCTGTAAACTGTACATAGTGAAACACAGCCCGTCCCCATTCCCCCTCTATAAACTGTACATAGTGATACACAGCCCCTGTCCCCATTCTCCCTCTGTAAACTGTACATAGTGAAACACAGCCCGTCCCCATTCCCCCTCTATAAACTGTACATAGTGATACACAGCCCCTGTCCCTATTCTCCCTCTGTAAACTGTACATAGTGATACACAGCCCCTGTCCCCATTCTCCCTCTGTAAACTGTACATAGTGAAACACAGCCCGTCCCCATCCCCATTCCCCCTCTCTAAACTGTACATAGTGAAACACAGCCCCCATCCCCATTCCCCTCTTTAAACTGTACATAGTGAAACACAGCCCCTGTCCCCATTCTCCCTCTGTAAACTGTACATAGTGAAACACAGCCCGTCCCCATCCCCATTCCCCCTCTCTAAACTGTACATAGTGAAACACAGCCCCCATCCCCATTCCCCTCTTTAAACTGTACATAGTGAAACACAGCCCCTGTCCGCATTCCCCCTCTGTAAACTGTACATAGTGAAACACAACCCCCGTCCCCATTCCCCCTCTGTAAACTGTACATAGTGAAACACAGCCCCCGTCCCCATTCCCCCTCTGTAAACTGTACATAGTGAAACACAGCCCCCGTCCGCATTCCCCCTCTGTAAACTGTACATAGTGAAACACAGCCCCCATCCCCATTCCCCCTCTGTACACTGTACATAGTGAAACACAGCCCCCATCCGCATTCCCCCTCTGTTAACTGTACATAGTGAAACACAGCCCCCATCCCCATTCCCCCTCTGTACACTGTACATAGTGAAACACAGCCCCCGTCCGCATTCCCCCTCTGTTAACTGTACATATTGAAACACAGCCCCTCCCCATTCCCGCTCTGTAAACTGTACATAGTGAAACACAGCCCCCATCCCCATTCCCCCTCTGTAAGCTGTACATAGTGAAACACAGCCTGTCCCCATTCCCCCTCTGTAAACTGCACATAGTGAAACACCCCCCCCCATCCCCATTCCCCCTCTGTAAACTGTACATAGTGAAACACAGCCCGTCCCCATTCCCCCTCTGTAAACTGTACATATTGAAACACAGCCCCCGTCCCCATTCCCCCTCTGTAAACTGTACATAGTGAAACACAGCCCCCGTCCCCATTCCCCCTCTGTAATTTTACATAGTGAAACACAGTCCCCGTCCCCATTCTCCCTCTGTGAACTATACATATTGAAACAGAGCCTCCTTCCCCATTCCCCCTCTGTAAACTGTACATAGTGATACACAGTCCCCGTCCCCTTTCTCCCTCTGTAAACTGTACATAGTGATACACAGCCCATCCCCTTTCCCCCTCTGTCAACCGTACATAGTGAAACACAGCCCCCATCCCGACTCCCCCTCTGTAAACTGTACATAGTGAAACACAGCCCCCGACCCTGTTCTCACCCTTGTGATAATGAGAAATGTTGTGTTAAGGGTGAGTGCTGGGGTGCGGATCCAATGCATTTCAGTCCTGGAATGGTTCTCTATCATGGTGGAAACCTGGGCCCTCGACTCCAAGGATTAAATTATGATGATTCAATTACACAAACTAGAATGTGAGCAAGAGACTCCGGCTGCTGGAAATCTTAAATAAAAACAGAAAGTACCAGAAATATTCAACGTGTCTGGGCCTGTGTGTGTGGGTAGAGAAACAGAGCGACACACTCAGTTCTGTGACCTTCACTCAGAACACATGGTTCTTTGGAGACAAAGAGTAGATAGAGTGAGGTTTATTTTAGAGCCTATTGATCAGCTTTCGTTTATTCTCTAAGTTGGTTTATATGAGTAACATGGGGGAGGGGGTGATATAGATGGAGTTGGGGTTTAACGAGGAGGTTATAGATGGCAGGGGGCATGGAACATAGAGCTGGGGGGGGCAGACAGAGGAGTTGGGAGAGATATCAAGGGGGGTGAGGAGATATTGAGGGCGGAGAGGGTGAGGGGATATTTAAGGGGGAGAGGGTGAGGCGATATTGAATGGGTAGGGGTAGGAGTGAGGGTATATTGAATGGGGAGGGAGTGAGGGGATATTGAATGGGGAGGGAGTGAGGGGATATTGAAGGGATAGGGGTAGGGGTGAGGGGATATTGAATTGGTAGTGGTAGGGGTGAGGCGATATTGAATGGGTAGGGGTAGGAGTGAGGGTATATTGAATGGGGAGGGAGTGAGGGGATATTGAATGGGGAGGGAGTGAGGGGATATTGAAGGGATAGGGGTAGGGGTGAGGGGATATTGAATTGGTAGTGGTAGGGGTGAGGCGATATTGAATGGGTAGGGGTAGGAGTGAGGGTATATTGAATGGGGAGCGAGTGAGGGGATATTGAATGGGGAGGGAGTGAGGGGATATTGAAGGGATAGGGGTAGGGGTGAGGGGATATTGAATGGGGAGAGGGTGAAGGGATATTGAAGGGGGAGGGGGGGTGAAAGGATATTGAATGGGGAGGGGATGTGGGGATATTGAATGGGGAGGGTCTGACGAAATATTGAGGGGGAGGGTGTGAGGGGATATTGAGGGGGAGGGCGTGAGGAGACATTGAATGGGGAGGGGGTGAGAAGATATTTATGGGGAGGGGGTGAGGGGATATTGAAGGGGGAGGGGGTGAGGGGATATTGAAGGGGAAGTGGGCGTGGGGATATTGAAGGGGGAGTGGGTGAGGGGATATTGAAGGGGGAGTGGGTGAGGGGATATTGAAGAGGGAGGGGGTGAGGGGATATTGAAGGGGGAGTGGGTGAGGGGATATTGAAGAGGGAGGGGGTGAGGGGATATTGAAGGGGGAGTGGGTGAGGGGATATTGAAGAGGGAGGGGGTGAGGGGATATTGAAGAGGGAGGGGGTGAGGGGATATTGAAGGGGAAGTGGGCGTGGGGATATTGAAGGGGGAGTGGGTGAGGGGATATTGAAGAGGGAGGGGGTGAGGGGATATTGAAGGGGGAGTGGGTGAGGGGATATTGAAGGGGGAGTGGGTGAGGGGATATTGAAGAGGGAGGGGGTGAGGGGATATTGAAGGGGGAGTGGGTGAGGGGATATTGAAGAGGGAGGGGGTGAGGGGATATTGAAGAGGGAGGGGGTGAGGGGATATTGAAGAGGGAGGGGGTGAGGGGATATTGAAGGGGGAGTGGGTGAGGGGATATTGAAGAGGGAGGGGGTGAGGGGATATTGAAGAGGGAGGGGGTGAGGGGATATTGAAGAGGGAGGGGGTGAGGGGATATTGAAGAGGGAGGGGGTGAGGGGATATTGAAGGGGGAGTGGGTGAGGGGATATTGAAGAGGGAGGGGGTGAGGGGATATTGAAGGTGGCGGGGATGAGGAGAATGCAGAAGACAGAACCACAGAAAAGTTACAGCACAGAAGGAGGCCATTCAGCCCATCTTGTCCATGCCAGCCCGAGGACACCCAGGTGCCCTTTCTAATCCCACCTTCCTGCACCCGGCCCATAGCCCTGCAGCTTACAGCACTTTAGGTGCAGATCCAGGTACTTTTTAAAAGAGTTTAAAGTTTCTGCCTCTACCACTAACTTGGGCAGCGAATTCCAGACACCCACTACTCTCTGCATAAAAAAGTTCTCCCTCATGACCCCCCTACACCTTCTGCCACTTATCTTGAAATTATGTCCCCTGGTTCTAGAATTCTCCACCAAGGGAAACAATTTGATCCTGTCCACTCTATCTATTCCCCTCATAATTTTGTACACCTCAATCAAGCCACCTCTCAGCCTTCTTTGTTCTAAGGAAACTAACCCCAACCTATCCAATCTCTCCTCGTAGCTACACTTTTCTAACCCTGGCAACATTCTTGTAAACCTCCTCTGCACTCTCTCCAGAGCTATTACTTCCTTCCTGTAATGTGGTGCACGCAATACTCCAGTTATTGCCTCACCAGTGTTTTATACAATTCCAACATGTTTGTTCTTCTATCTCCCTTTCACTATTTGGGGGTCTGTAGACCCTCCCAGAAGCTCCCAGAAGCGTGACTGCCCCTTTTTTAATTCTAAGCTCAATCCATAAATCCTCATTTGTTGACCCATTTAGTATATCATCCCTTCTCACAACTGGAGTTGATTCTTTAACCATTAGTGCTACTCCCCTTCCTTTCCATTAAGTTAGTTAAAAACAATTTCCCCTTTAGAAATCCATGCTGGCTCTTCCTGATCAACCCACATTTTTCCATGTGACTATTAATTCAATCCTGAACAATTATTTCTAGAATCTTGCCCACCGCAGAAGTTAAACTGACTGGTCTGTAATTGCTGGGCTTATCCTTACAACCTTTTTTGAACAAGGGCGTAATGTTTGCAATTCTCCAGGCCTCTGGCACCACCCCTGAGTCTAGGGAAGACTGAAAGATTATGGCCAGAGCCCCTGCAATTTCTACTCTCACTTCCTTCAATATCCTTGGATGCATCTCATCCGGTCCCGAAGCCTTTAAGTGTCAACGGCTTAGCAAACACTTGCTCCTTATCAGTTTTCTGGTGACAGAGTTTCTTCCTCTGTCACCAATCCTGAGTAGCATTTGCTCCCTTGGTAAAGACAGATGCAAATTATTCATTTAACATCTTAGCCACGCCCTCTGCCTCCATGTGTAAATCCCCTTTTTGGACCTTAACCAGCCCTACTCCATTTACCACCCTCTTACTATTCATGTGCCAATAGATGACTTTGGGATTCCCCTTTATGTTGGCTTCCAGTCTTTTCTCCTAATCCCTCTTGGCTTCTCTTATTTGCTTTTTCACCTACTTGGTTCTCAGTTGTATTTTCTACCTGACACCGCCCAAAAGCACACTTTTTCTTCTTTATCTTCTGTCTCTTTTTTCATCCAGGGAGCTTTGGATTTGTTTGTCCTACCTTTCACTTCTGATGGAATATACCTTGACTGTGCCCAAACCAACTCTTTTTTGAAGGTAACCCATTGTTCAGCTAAAGTTTCTCCTGCCAACCTTTGGTTCCAGTCTATCTGGCCCAGTTCTGTTCTTGCCCCATGAAGTCGGCTCTTGTCCAGTTAATTATTCTTACTCTGGATTTCCTATCGGCCTTTTCTACCGTCATCCCAACCTTGCAATACATTGATCACTATCTCCTAAATGTTCCCCACTGACATTTGATCATTTCCAAGAACCAGGTCCAGCAGTGCATCTTTTCTTATTGGATTTCACACACACTGCTGTAGAAAATTCTCCTGAGCACAATCTAAGAACTCTTTCCCCTCTCCGCCCTTTACACTACCACTGTACCAGTCTCCATTCAGGTATTTAGAGTCTCCCATTATAACTACTCTATAATGCCTGCATCTCTCTAATTTCTCTGCAGATTTATTCCTCTACATCCTTCTCACTATTTGGTGGTCTATAGGCTACACTGAACAATGTAATTGCACCCTTTTTGTTCCTTAGCTCTAGCCAAATTGATTCTGTCCTTGAACCCTCTGGGACATCCTTTCTCTCCAGCACTGCAATGCTCTCCTTAACCAGTACCATCACCCCTCCTCCTTTCCTTCCTTTCCTATCTCTTCTGAACATCTTGTACCCAGGAATATTTAACACCCAGTCTTGCCCTTCCTTGAGCCAGGTCTCTGTTATCACCACATCATATCTCCACATGACAATCTGCACCTGTAACTCCCCAATCTTATTTACTATACACCGTGCATTCACATACATGCATAGTGACCCTGATTTAGACTTCATGATTTTTTCCCTTACCCTGACTCCTCCTATTAAGTATAAGCATTACTTCTGAATAGGAAAACCTTCTGACAATCCCATATCGCTCCAATTCACTCCTGAACAGCTGTTGACCCGTTTGGAGATATTTTTTGCTGAGTCTTGGCCCTGCCTCTGTTGTAAATTTGCTGCATTAATACTAATTTCTAAGTGCTCATGAATATGTATCAATGGTGGGAATCAGTGGTGGGAACAGCTGTTACAATTGCAACCGTGTTTGATTGACTACATCTGCAAGGGCCCCTCTTCTGAAATTGTACAACATGAGCATCTATGTTCTTGCTGATTGTGTCGCTGTATCTCTGTAATTGATTAGCTGAATAGTTGGCACCACAGCATGGCAGCACACCAGAGCCTCGAGTGACATGGCTTTGTACAACAAGCACCCTTCACCCACAGAGGAACCTCGCTTCGAAAGCTTGGGCATAAGCTCTGCCTGCAGTTTGGTTGGAAACTCATGTTTAGTGTGAGCACATTTCCTGTTTGATGTCAGGCTTGGCTCAATGGGGAGCTGCTCTCTTTTTTGTGAGTCAGAAGGCCAGACACATGAACACTTAACCTAGGCTGACCCTCCCAGTGTTGGAGTGCTGAACTGTCAGAAGTGCCGTCTTCCCAGTGTTAAACTGAGGCCCCGACCGCTTTCTTCGATGGACAACAATGATCTCACAGTCATTATTTTGAGCTCCATTTGTTCTCCTTCATGTATCTGGAGTTGAGCAGTCCAATGGGAGCAGGCCCATGGGAAGCATGTCTTCCGGACTTTGCAGTCTGCATTTTTCCCCGCTTTGTCATCTCTGGTTGAACATATTCTGGGAGACGTCAATCATGAAGTCCTACCTCAAACTGCCCCATCCTCCACACTCCTGTCATTGGCTGCCTGATATGTGATGCCCCACCCTCCACCTCCAATCAGAGAGAAAACTGATTCATCATCCTCCTGATTGGACGAATATTGACTTTTGGTCATCTTAATCACTTTGTAATTAACACACATTTGACCAAGTGAGACTCCAGCAAAACTGGAGTCAATGGGAATCAGGGGGGAAACTCTCCGCTGGTTGGAGTCATACCTAGTACAAAGGAAGATGGTTGTGGTTGTTGGAGGTCAATCATCTCAGCTCCAGGACATCACTGCAGGAGTTCCTCAGGGAAATATCCTAGACCCAACCATCTTCAGCTGCTTCATCAACGACCTTCCATCCACCATAAGGTCAGAAGTGGGGATGTTCGCTGATGATTGCACAATGTTCAGCATCATTTGCAACTCCTCAGATACTGAAGCAGTCCATGTCCAAATGCAGCAAGACCTGGACAATATCCAGGTTTGGGCTGACAAGTGGCAAGTAACATTCACTGCACACAAGTGTCAGGCAATGACCATCTCCAACAAGAGAGAATCTAACCATTGCCCCTTGACATTCAATGGCATTACCATCACTGAATCCCTCACTATCAACATCCTAGAGGGTTCCAATGACCAGAAGCTGAACTGGACCAGCCATATAAATACTGTGGCTACACGAACAGATTAGAGGCTGGGAATCCTGACTCCCCAAAGCCTGTCCACCATCTACAAGGTGCAGGCCAGGAGTGTGATGGAATACTCCCCACTTACCTGGATGAGGAAAAGCTCCCACAACATTCAAGAAGCCGGACACTATTGAGGACAAAGCAATCCATTTGATTGGCAACACTTCCACAAACATTCACTCCCTCCCAGTAGCAGCAGTGTGTGTACCATCTGCAAGATGCACTGCAGGAATTCACCAAGGCTCCTTCGACAGCACCTTCCAAACCCATGACCACTACCATCTAGAAGGACAAGGGCAGCAGATAGATGGGAAGTTCCCCTGCAAGTCACCCACCATCCTGACTTGGAAATATATCACTGTTCCTTCACTGTCGCTGGGTGAAAATCCTGGAACTTGCTCCCTAACAGCACTGTTACACAGCACCAACACATACACCACACGGGCTGTAGCGGTTCAAGAAGGTGGCTCACCACTACCTTCTCAAGGGCAATTAGGGACGAGCAATAAGTGCTGACCTCGCCAGTGACCCCCACATCCCAGGAAAGAATAAAAGAAATGTTGAGAGATTTTATTTTTAATGCCTGTCTGATTTTTCTCCTGGATGTTGCTCACAGCAAATTAATCTTCAGTTTCGGAAGGTTTCAGGAGAGTCCTGCGGGTTGGCAATGTTATTAAAAGGGAGAGTACTATGTACTAACAGGACTTGCAGCATTAATACATGGGTCAAAGATCCAGCCTATTGTCTCTTTTAGGCTTTTTACGCCTGACTGGGTTTTTTTTTCCAATAAACTTCAAATGAACTGTATAGTAATTTGAGGCCCAGCAAATCCCTGGTGTTTGCAAAGCTATTGATTTGTTCATTGAAATTCTGTCAGTTCACAGGCAGCAGTATACAGTGGGCAAGAAATAATAAAATGGTTTCTCAAGCAAACTAGCCTCATACTCTGGCAGTGACAAGTCTGTACATATACAAGTAGAGGAATAAACACAATTACTTACTAAAAAACAGTCAACAAAATATCAGTTAGAGACTAAATAAATGTCAGTAACAATAGTTCCTATTCTGTTGGCCAAACTGCTTTGACAAACAAACCAATCCTTATTAATTTCAGGGAAAAGAAATCAATGAAATATTGAGATTCACAAGATCATACGGATTAGGAGCAGGAGGAGACCATTCGGCCCCTCGAGCCTGCTCTACCATTCAATCAGATCATGGCTGATCTGATTGTGGCCTCAACTCCACATTCCTTCCTTTTCCCCCTGACCCTCGACTCCCTTGTCGCTAAAATTCAGTCTAGCTCAGCCTTGAACATATTCAATGACCCAGCCTCCCACTGCTCTCTGGGGAGAGAATTCCAAAGATTAATGACCCTCTGAGAGAAGAAATTCCTCCTCATCTGCATCTTAAATAGAAAACACTTTATTCTGAAATTTTGTCCCTAGTTCTAGATTCCCTCTCCCTGGCACATCCGCCCCCCCCCCAGCCCCCAAACCCCACGAGGGGAAATATCTTCTCAGCATCTACCCTGTCATTACCTTGAAGAACTCCTGCAGTAATGTCCTGGGACTGGGGTGATTACTCTCCAACAACCACAACCTTTGCGTTCGGTATGATTCTGTGAATCAATGTGGACCCGTGAAGTAGATGTTACCAAGAGTGAGCTGGAGATTAAGTGGAAATGCACAGTGTAGATAGGGTTTACTAATCCTCCGAAATGATCATGGAGTCCCAAAGAATTAAAGACTAAACTCCAGGACAGTGTGGTGACACCCAGGGGCATGATAAAAAAAAATCTTTTATTAAAGTTTTATTTGTGTATTTTTGTTCTTTATTTATAAAACAATTGGAAATGGGAACCAATGGGGGAAGTGGGGTGTGTGGGGGCACCAGGCAGTGGTCGGAAGTCATTTGATGAAATCTCTAGAAATATGTCCCAGCAGAATTGGCAGCTGTTACCATCTGGGGCAGGCCAGTCTTTAAGATGTTTCCGTGAGGTGGTTGAAGGGATATGGACACAGGACAGGCCCCTAGGTTTAGGACTCTTGCTCATATCCTGGAACATGGATCTTGTGGGCCTGTTTTCATGTTGAAATTCATGATGCAGAAATGATATTTGTGGTCATAGAAGTAGGAATGGGGGAGGTCATTCAGCTCATCAAACCTGCTCCCCATTCAATTTCCATCCTGGCTGATCTGCATCTCAATCCCATTCTCCTGCCTTTCCTCATATCCCCTGATGCAATTACTGAACAAGCATTGATCCACCTTCGTCCTGAAAGCTGCAATTAACCCCGGCATCACAACCTTTCAGATAAGAGAGTTCCAGATCCATATGGTTAAGAATGAGTTGGCCCTGTTTTTTGGGCGGAGGGGTCAAGACTCATGACCTATCTGTGCCAGTTCTGATGGAGGTGGACAGACTGAAAATGTAGTGCTCCCACTTCACTGACATGATTGTGGTGCTGGGCTGAATAGATGCCACACTGCTGGCTGCCTCCTTGTCCAGTGAGGGGCTGAGGCGTGTGCGCTGATAGCACGTGGTGCCACCAGCCCTCTGTTCTTAAAGATCGTCTGTCTCTCTTAGAGCAAAGCTGCACTGAATCATAGGAGGCTGCCAGTCTTTGTTTTTGCTGCAATTGTAAACAAGGGAAATGGAACTCCAGGATAGAGAGAACACTCAGGGTCACAGAAACAGTGCTGGAAGCCTTTATGGTGGAACTTGACAAGAGGAGAGAGGCCATGGTTCTGTGAAGAGCCTTCAGGGAATGGCCTCAGCTGGAATTGGAAGCAGATGACCTGGGAGGTCAATGCCCAGAGACTGGCCCCAAGGACCTGGCAGCAACGCCACAAGAAGTTTACTGACCTCATGTGGGTGGTCAAGGCCAGTGAGTGAATCTTCACATGACTTCTCCCACCCACCACCAGCCTCTGACACTACTCCATAGGCCACAACCCCATCCCTCACCCAGCAGCTCACTTTGGCCTGCTACAATGTTCCAGAGAAGCCCAAGTCAAGCTTTGAGGTACAGCAGCTCATCTTCTGATTCAGCACTTTACAGCCTCCTGGACTCAACATTGAGTTCAACAACTTCAGACCAGGAACTCTCTCCTCCAATTTCTATTTTTGCTCCCTAGTGCCAGTCTGTACCTTGTTCTTATGTTTTGCTTTCAGACAGTGCTGAGCCTTTATTCTGCTATTTACACCGACTCTGGACCAATGTTTTGTTCCTTTTCTACTACCATTACCATCCTCTTTGCCTTTTGTTCTATGAAAACTTTGTAATTTAATCTCCCTGCCCTCTAACCTATCCCTGACCTTCCCTTTTAGCTCCACCTGAGTCTCTCCCTTCTCTGACACTATAAAACCATCACCTTTCTGCCCTTCTCCAGTTCTGAAGAAGAATCACATTCAACCCGAAACATTATCTCTGTTCAGTTGCTGCTGAACCTGCTGAGTTTTTCCAGAACTTTTTCTTTTTATCCCACCCAGCAGAGCTGCCTGGCACTCAGGACTCGCACTGAAAATGCAGATATGCCACCTCACCCTCACACACTGACCAATGCTGCCAGCCTCACACCCTGCCAGCTCTCACTGCTTCCACATACCTCCAGCTATTCAGCAGTGGCAGGCACATCACCCACACACAGTACGACATTCTCACTGACATTCTGCCTTCTCTCTTTTAGGACAGGGTGACACACAATACATTTCTTGTGTTCTTAAAGGAGCAGAGCAGAACCTGGTGGGGCAAAGGATGCCTCTATCTCCCAAACCTTACAGAGGAGATAACTCTTTGCTAAGTGAGGCCCAACTGTGACAGGGCCCATCAAACCCGGCATCACTGAGAACATCGAGGATGATGGAAAGTACCTGCTTTATGCGCCCCTCTCAACTCCCAGCTCACCCACACCCTGCTATCTGGTGTAATGAATACGCTGCTGACACCAGTGTGACCATGAGCCTCTTGCTTTCCACCTCCCCCCGCTCACCCCCTTCCATCACACCAACCTCCCCTTCTGATTTCGTGCTTTCAACCAGCCAAGGCCTGCTGCCTGGCACAGCCACAGGAGCTCAAGTAGCAGACAGAAACCTCTCGCAGACATGTACAGCAAACGCTAAGTGCAGTGTTCCTGTCACTATCAAGGAGTATGGAGGAGTCTGGCTCCAACTCAGCAGAGGCATCACACAGAGCTTTCCCTCTCTGACCCTCTGCTCCATCTCCCTGTTGTGCTGCAGACTCAGGTCACTGCTGTCCCCATGCCTCTAACAGTCTATGTGCAAGCAGGTCACCTACTCCTCTGCTCTTCCTGTGAGGAGGCAGCAACAGCCTCTGCCAGGTTGGCACCTTCACATCCCACAACACTTTCAGACACTTTACAATAGCCGAAGTTACCTGCAAATTGGGCGCCTGGTCCCAGAAATAACCCGAAAGCTGGGTCACTCTTTAATGCCTGAACTTTGGTGACTGATGAATTCATGGAATGGTCCTGCGCGTTCCGAATTAGGACAACAGACCTGGTCGAACTGTTTGACACCAGGATGGCATTGGATCAGCTCTTCCAGTGCTGGCAGGAGGTGCCAGCTGGGTGCCCTTTACCAGATGGCATTCTGCGTGGACCATACTGGAGCTGACAGCGCAGTGCACACCCCCAGGATGGAGATCAGTTTCAGCCGCTACTGACCTGAACATCGTGCTCACACTAGTGTTTGTGTAGAAATGGCCGCGGGCAAATTTTAAATTGATGACCCTTATCCTTCTTCCTCCTGCAGAGGAAATAGTTTCGCTCTATCTCCCAAATTCACTCCAGATAATATTTAACTTGCCTCAACCAGAAACCCTCTCAAACTTCTAAACTGCAGGGAATACAAGTCAAATTAATGCTTTCTCCCCTCCATAACTGAACCAGCTCTGGTGAATGTGTGGTGAAGTCTCTCCAAGGGCACTGCAACCTTCCTGAGTTGCAGTTCTCACATCTGAACGCAGTGCTCCAGATAGCGTCTAATCAAGAGTCTGTACCACAAAATATAAACAGTAGCGGTGGCACACAGTGAAACATCTGAAGAGGGATTGTCCTTAACCTGTTGACTAATGTTGTTCTTTGTATTTAATGATGGGATGGACCTCGTTATCAGGTAAACATGCCAGGAAGGATCATTCCAGGCCGTAGATTTTATGGGGGCGACTCCTAAGGATTTAAACATTTTTCATTAGGAACAAAAGACAACAGAACTTTGAGGTATTTCAGTAACAGCTGCATTTACATCGAGTACAAAGTTCCTCAGCTCCAGCAGTGACAGCACAGCACATATAGGTTCCAAAAAGACTGAGGTAGGCAGGAATGTTTGTGGGACCTGTGAATATCGGGTTTTAGATTAGAATCTTGTTTCTGAGTGTTCCCTGAGTATAGCTTTCAGAAGCTATGATTGAATTTTAAAAAAAGATAAAACTCTGCAGGGACACCAGAGTGTTACCGGGTCCCTTTCCCCACCATTTGGATTTTCTTTTAATTCATTCACAGGATGTGGGCTTCACTGGCTAGGCCAGCATTTATTGCCCATCTCTAGTTGCCCTTGAGAAGGTGGTGGTGAGCTGCCTTCTTGAACCGCTGCAGTCCATGTGGTGTAGGTACAGCCACAGTGCTGTTAAGGAGGGAGTTCCAGGATTTTGACCCAGCGACAGTGAATGAACGGTGATATAGTTCCAAGTCAGGATGGTGAGTGGCTTGGAGGGGAACTTCCAGGCGGTGGTGTTCCCATCTATCTGCTGCCCTCACCCTTCTAGATGGCAGTGGTCCTGAGTTTGGAAGGTGCTGTCTAAGGAGCCTTGGTGAGTTCCTGCAGTGTATCTTATAGATGGTACAGACTGCTGCTACTGTGCGTCAGTGGTGGAGGGAGTGAATGTTTGTGGATGTGGTGCCAATCAAGCGGGCTGCTTTATCCTGGATGGTGTCCAGCTTCTTCAGTGTTGTTGGAGCTGCACTTATCCAGTGGACGATCCTGAGTCCACTGCTCTGTGCCCCCAGCGCTGTTTGTCCAGAAACTCAGACCTTTGAATTTTGTGCATGTGCAGTACCCACTCCCCCCATGTTTCCCTAGTCTCACAGCTCTGGCGCGTCCCCAACACCGTACACAACCCCACACCCCTGCTCTCGCCAGTATGGCAACACCCCATGGTGGGCTGCCCCTTTTTTCTCTGCCATAGTTGGTCACCCTGAACGCAGCAGCCAATCATCCCCCAGGAACGCAGCAGCCAATCATCCCCCAGGAACGCAGCAGCCAATCACCCCCCAGGAACGCAGCAGCCAATCACCCCCCAGGAACGCAGCAGCCAATCACCCCCCAGGAACGCAGCAGCCAATCATCCCCCAGGAACGCAGCAGCCAATCATCCCCCAGGAACACAGCAGCCAATCATCCCCCAGGAACGCAGCAGCCAATCATCCCCCAGGAACGCAGCAGCCAATCATCCCCCAGGAACGCAGCAGCCAATCATCCCCCAGGAACGCAGCAGCCAATCATCCCCCAGGAACGCAGCAGCCAATCATCCCCCAGGAACGCAGCAGCCAATCATCCCCCAGGAACACAGCAGCCAATCATCCCCCAGGAACGCAGCAGCCAATCATCCCCCAGGAACGCAGCAGCCAATCATCCCCCAGGAACGCAGCAGCCAATCACCCCCCAGGAACGCAGCAGCCAATCATCCCCCAGGAACGTAGCAGCCAATCACCCCCCCAGGAACACAGCAGCCAATCATCCCCCAGGAACGCAGCAGCCAATCATCCCCCAGGAACGTAGCAGCCAATCACCCCCCAGGAACACAGCAGCCAATCATCCCCCAGGAACGCAGCAGCCAATCATCCCCCAGGAACGCAGCAGCCAATCACCCCCCAGGAACGCAGCAGCCAATCACCCCCCAGGAACGCAGCAGCCAATCATCCCCCAGGAACGCAGCAGCCAATCATCCCCCAGGAACGCAGCAGCCAATCATCCCCCAGGAAGCTCCCACAATCAGCGCTGTGCTAATGACCAGATAATCTGTTTTTGTGCTGTTGATTGAGGGATAAATATTGGAAAGGACATTGAGAACAACTCTCCTGCTCGTCTTCAAAATAGTGTCATGAAATATGACACATCCAGCTGAGAGGGCAGGCAGGGCCCTGGTTTAACATCTCACCCGAAAATGGCACCTCTGACTCTGTTGTGCTCACTGGAATGTCCACTGAGAATTTGTGCTCAAGTCTCTGGAGTGTGACATGAACCCACCATCTACAAACTCAGGAAAGAATGTTACCAAGTGAGTCATTGTCATCTCAAAGCTTATATGTAATATGACTTGTTGACAAATTTAAACTGTTTTTAATTGATGCAGGGGAGATTTACCAGAATGGCCCCAGGGATGAGGAGCTCCAGCTTATCTAGAGAGACTGGAGAAGCTGCGATTGTTCCGTTAGATCAGTGAAGGTGGAAGGGAGATTTAACAGAGATGTTCAAAATGATGAGGGACTTTGATAGAGTAAATGGAGTACAGGACACAGATTTAAGATAATTTACAAAGAAACGAGAGGGGAAGAAGGGGAGAGTTTTTGTTGAGTTGTTGTGGTCTGGAAGGTGCTGCCTGAAAGGGCAGTGGGAGCAGATTCAATAGAAACTTTCAAAATTGCAAGGCTATGGAGAACAAGAGAGGGAGCTGGTGGGGGTGAAGTGGGACTAATTGGATAATTCTCTCAAACAGCAGGCAACGTTTGACTGTGCTGAAACACAAGCCTTCTTTCTGCAGAGAGGTCCTGGACTGTGCGTGTGTGTGTTTGAGACAATGAAGAAAATGTGTTAGCACTTACAATGGAAAATCAGCCTGAACTGCCAAGAAACAACAGGCTTTTTATGTTTTTAGGCTGACTTCCAGAAATTGCCTTTTTAAATGAAGGTGGGGAACACAGAGAGTGAGGCAGCAGCTAAACGGGTGAACGATTTGCCAGAACTGGTAAGGCTGAGAGCGAGACCCATCTGAGTGCTGACCACCCTTCAGCTGAAGACTTTCTCAACAGATTAAACTTTGTTTTAGTTCCTATGTGTTTCCAGAATTTTCTGTTGGTTTCCCCCCAGTCAACAGTAAATATAATTATTTTACATCAGGCCTCTCTTTCTCTGTTTTGAATTGCTTGTTTGTGTGTGTTCGAGTGTGTCTCTCTGTGTGTTTGTGTGTTTTTACTGTGTGCATGAATTCTGTCTGTCTCTGTCTCTGGGTATTTGTCTGTCTGTGTTTGTCCCTGTGTATGTGTGTGTGTGTCTGTGTTTGTGTGTGTCTGTGTTTGTGTGTGTGTGTGTTTGTGTGTGTGTGTGTTTGTGTGTGTGTGTGTTTGTGTGTGTGTGTGTGTTTGTGTGTGTGTGTGTTTGTGTGTGTGTTTGTCTCTGTGTGTGTTTGTCTCTGTGTGTGTGTCTCTGTCTGTGTGTGTGTTTGTCTCTGTCTGTCTGTGTCTGTGTGTGTCTGTGTGTCTGTGTCTGTGTGTGTGTTTGTCTGTGTGTGTGTTTGTCTGTGTGTGTGTTTGTCTGTGTGTGTGTGTGTCTGTGTGTGTGTGTCTCTGTGTGTGTGTGTCTCTGTGTGTGTGTGTCTGTGTGTGTTTGTCTCTGTCTGTGTGAGTGTCTCTGTCTGTGTGTGTGTTTGTCTCTGTGTGTCTGTGTGTGTGTGTGTTTGTGTCTCTGTCTGAGTGTGTCTGTGTGTGTGTGTGTGTCTGTGTGTGTGTGTGTCTGTCTCTGTGCGTGTGTCTGTGTGTGTGTGTGTGTGTGTGTGTGTCTCTATCTGTGTGTGTGTCTCTATCTGTGTGTGTGTCTCTATCTGTGTGTGTGTTTGTCTCTGTGTGTGTTTGTCTCTGTGTGTGTTTGTCTCTGTGTGTGTTTGTCTCTGTGTGTGTTTGTGTCTGTGTGTGTGTGTGTCTGTGTGTGTGTGTGTCTGTGTGTCTGTGTGTGTGTGTGTGTGTGTGTGTGTGTGTCTGTGTGTCTGTGTGTCTGAGTGTGTATGTGTCTGTCTGTCTGTATGTGTGTGTGTCTGTCTGTGTGTGTGTGTCTGTCTGTGTGTGTGTGTCTGTCTGTATGTGTGTGTCTGTGTGTGTGTGTATCTGTCTGTATGTGTCTCTGTCTGTATGTGTGTGTGTGTCTGTGTGTGTATCACTGTCTGTGTGTGTCTCTGTGTGTGTGTTTGTCTGTGTGTGCCTGTGTCTGTGTATGTGTGTGCCTGTGTCTGTGTATGTGTGCCTGTGTCTGTGTATGTGTGTGTGTGTTTGTATGTGTGTGTGTTTGTATGTGTGTGTTTGTATGTGTGTGTGTGTCTGTTTGTGTGTGTCTGTTTGTGTGTGTTTGTGTGTGTGTGTCTGTTTCTGTGTGTCTGTGTGTGTGTTTGTGTCTCTGTCTGAGTGTGTCTGTGTGTGTGTGTGTGTCTGTGTGTGTCTGTGTGTATGTGTGTCTGTGTGTGTGTATGTGTGTGTGTTTGTCTCCGTGTGTGTTTGTCTCTGTGCGTGTGTCTGTGTGTCTGTGTGTGTGTGTCTGTGTGTGTGTGTCTCTATCAGTGTGTGAGTTTGTCTCTGTGTGAGTTTGTCTCTGTGTGAGTTTGTCTCTGTGTGAGTTTGTCTCTGTGTGTGTTTGTCTCTGTGTGTGTTTGTCTCTGTGTGTGTTTGTCTCTGTGTGTGTTTGTGTCTGTGTGTGTGTGTGTCTGTGTGTCTGTGTGTGTGTGTGTGTGTCTGTCTGTATGTGTATGTGTCTGTCTGTATGTGTATGTGTCTGTCTGTATGTGTATGTGTCTGTCTGTGTGTGTGTGTCTGTCTGTATGTGTGTGTCTGTGTGTCTGTGTTTGTGTGTGTCTGTCTGTATGTGTCTCTGTCTGTATGTGTGTGTGTGTCTGTGTGTGTATCACTGTCTGTGTGTGTCTCTGTGTGTGTGTTTGTCTGTGTGTGCCTGTGTCTGTGTATGTGTGTGCCTGTGTCTGTTTGTGTGTGTTTGTATGTGTGTGTGTTTGTGTGTGTGTGTCTGTTTCTGTGTGTTTTTGTGTGTGTGTGCGTGTGTGTGTGTGTGTGTGTGTCTGCCTGTGTGTGTGTGTGTGTGTGTGTGTCTGTGTGTGTGTCTCTATCTGTGTCTGTGTGTGTGTCTCTATCTGTGTGTGTGTGTTTGTCTGTTTGTGTGTGTGTGTGTCTGTCTGTCTGTGTGTGTGTTTGTCGCTGTGTGTGTGTGTTTGTCTCTATCTGTGTGTGTGTCTGTGTATGTGTGTGTCTGTTTGTGTGTCTCTGTCTGTGTATGTGTGTCTGTGTCTGTGTCTGTGTGTTTGTCTGTGTGTTTGTCTGTGTGTTTGTCTGTGTGTTTGTCTGTGTGTTTGTCTGTGTGTGTGTCTCTATCTGTGTGTGTGTCTCTATCTGTGTGTGTGTCTCTATCTGTGTGTGTGTCTCTATCTGTGTGTGTGTCTGTCTGTGTGTGTGTGTCTGTCTGCATGTGTGTGTGTTTGTGTGTGTCTGTGTGTGTGTGTCTCTGTCTGTGTGTGTTTGTCTCTCTGTGTGTGTGTGTTTGTCTCTGTGTGTGTGTGTGTGTGTGTCTCTGTATGTGTGTGTGTGTCTCTGTATGTGTGTGTGTGTCTCTGTATGTGTGTGTGTGTCTCTGTGTGTGTGTGTCTCTGTCTGAATGTGTGTGTGTGTGTCTGTCTGTGTGTGTGTGTATCACTGTCTGTGTGTGTCTCTGTGTGTGTGTTTGTCTGTGTGTGCCTGTGTCTGTTTGTGTGTGTGTTTGTGTGTGTGTGTCTGTTTGTGTGTGTTTGTGTGTGTGTGTCTGTTTCTGTGTGTCTGTGTGTGTGTGTGTTTGTGTCTCTGTCTGAGTGTGTCTGTGTGTGTGTGTGTGTCTGTGTGTGTGTGTGTCTGTGTGTATGTGTGTCTGTCTGTGTGTGTATGTGTGTGTGTGTCTGTGTGTATGTGTGTCTGTCTGTGTGTATGTGTGTGTGTTTGTCTCCGTGTGTGTTTGTCTCCGTGTGTGTTTGTCTCCGTGTGTGTTTGTCTCTGTGTGTGTGTCTGTGTGTGTGTGTGTGTGTGTGTGTGTGTGTGTGTGTGTGTGTGTGTGTGTCTCTATCTGTGTGTGAGTTTGTCTGTGTGTGTGTGTGTGTGTGTCTGTGTGTCTGTGTGTCTGTGTGTGTGTGTGTCTGTCTGTCTGTATGTGTATGTGTCTGTCTGTGTGTGTGTGTCTGTCTGTATGTGTGTGTCTGTGTGTGTGTGTGTCTGTCTGTATGTGTCTCTGTCTGTATGTGTGTGTGTGTCTGTGTGTGTATCACTGTCTGTGTGTGTCTCTGTGTGTGTGTTTGTCTGTGTGTGCCTGTGTCTGTGTATGTGTGCGCCTGTGTCTGTTTGTGTGTGTTTGTGTGTGTGTGTCTGTTTCTGTGTGTTTGTGTGTGTGTGTGTGTGTGTCTGCCTGTGTGTGTGTGTGTCTGTGTGTGTGTCTCTATCTGTGTGTGTGTGTGTCTGTCTGTGTGTATGTGTGTGTGTCTGTCTGTCTGTGTGTGTGTTTGTCGCTGTGTGTGTGTGTGTTTGTCGCTGTGTGTGTATGTGTGTTTGTCTCTATCTGTGTGTGTGTGTCTGTGTATGTGTGTGTCTGTTTGTGTGTCTCTGTCTGTGTATGTGTGTGTGTGTGTGTTTGTCGCTGTGTGTGTGTCTGTGTGTCTGTGTCTGTGTGTGTGTGTTTGTCTGTGTCTGTGTGTTTGTCTGTGTGTTTGTCTGTGTGTTTGTCTGTGTGTTTGTCTGTGTGTTTGTCTGTGTGTGTGTCTGTGTGTGTGTGTCTATCTGTGTGTGTGTGTCTATCTGTGTGTGTGTGTCTATCTGTGTGTGTGTGTCTGTCTGTGTGTGTGTGTCTGTCTGTGTGTGTGTGTCTGTCTGTGTGTGTGTGTCTGTCTGCATGTGTGTGTGTTTGTGTGTGTCTGTGTGTGTGTGTGTCTCTGTCTGTGTGTGTGTGTCTCTGTCTGTGTGTGTGTGTCTCTGTGTGTGTGTGTGTGTGTCTCTGTCTGAATGTGTGTGTGTGTGTCTGTCTGTGTGTGTGTATCACTGTCTGTGTGTGTGTGTGTGTCTCAGTGTGTGTTTGTCTGTGTGTGCCTGTGTCTGTGTATGTGTGTGCCTGCGTCTGTTTGTATGTGTGTTTGTATGTGTGTGTGTGTCTGTGTGTGTGTTTGTGTTTGTGTGTCTGTTTCTGTGTGTCTGTGTGTGTGTGTTTGTCTGCCTGTGTGTGTGTCTGTGTGTGTGTGTGTTTGTCTGTGTGTGTGTGTGTGTGTTTGTCACTGAGTGTGTGTGTGTGTTTGTCACTGAGTGTGTGTGTGTGTTTGTCACTGAGTGTGTGTGTGTGTGTGTGTTTGTCGCTGTGTGTGTGTGTTTGTCGCTGTGTGTGTGTGTTTGTCGCTGTGTGTGTGTGTTTGTCGCTGTGTGTGTGTGTTTGTCGCTGTGTGTGTGTGTTTGTCGCTGTGTGTGTGTGTTTGTCGCTGTGTGTGTGTGTTTGTCGCTGTGTGTGTGTGTGTGTTTGTCTCTATCTGTGTGTGTGTGTTTGTCTCTATCTGTGTGTGTGTGTTTGTCGCTGTATGTGTGTGTGTGTCTGTGTCTGTGTCTGTGTCTGTGTCTGTGTGTGTGTCTGTGTCTGTGTGTGTGTCTGTGTCTGTGTGTGTGTCTGTGTGTGTGTCTC